>NC_143503.1:25305250-25611125 GCF_051622355.1 Phaseolus vulgaris
AGATGTAGGTAGAAGGGTTAGAATAGTAAGAGTAGATCAGGCCATAACTAGTTTAGATTGAGCTTGATAGAAGATAAAAAAATAAGAAACAAAGGAGACATGTATTTCATAAAGGTAGTAAGAATAAGAATGTTATCATTATACTTGTCTCCATGCATTTCTTGGGTCATGTTCATCTATTATTTAATTAACTACAACAAAAATCATAAATAATAACAAAAAATTCAATCACTAAATGATCAAAATCAGCACTAAGTTAAACAGTGACCAAAATATTGATCACTATTTTAAAATCTTACACTAAAAAAAATTGGTTTATTATTATTAATACTTTTTTTACTATTATTATATTTTTATTATATCATTTTTAAGGCTATTAAAGTTAATTTTAACGTTTTGTTGAAAAAGGAGTTGAACCTCCAAAACTACAACAATGAATATTTCCAAAACCAGTAATGAAAAAGTATGATTATTATTGTGTTACTATGACTATTATTATTATTATTATTATTATTTATAATATTGTCATTAATAATGTTATTATTAAAATTAGTATTATTTTAATTATTATTAATCTATTTTAATTAATATTACTATTGATATTAATATTATTATATTTATTAATATTGTTAATGTTAAAATTATTATTATATTTATTAATATTATTTATTGATATTAATAATAATAATAATAATACTATTATTATTATTATTATTTTAATTATTAATATTATTACTAATTTATTATTATTTGATATTAATATTATTAATATTCTATTTAATTTTAATATTTTTAATATTAATAATATTAGCATTAATATTATTACTATTATTATATTATTATTAATATATTTAATATTATTATTAATATTAATTTTGGGTGAGCTAAGCGTGAAAATTAAAAAAGAGAAATATACATAAATTGTTGGAAAATAAAAACTTAATATAATTATTGATTTTTTTTTACTGATTTTGTGAATGATTTGATGATATAATTTATAATCATTAATTTGATAACTAATTTTGTAAATAATAGTTACTACATTTTTCGATGATAAGACCATATATTTCAGTCACTATTCAACAACTTTTTAATAATATTTTTATTTGAGACTAAATAAATTAGTTGATGCTAGATGTGAAATAAAGAGCACGTGGAAGGAGGAATAAGGATAGAGAGAGGAAGTAGGAGAAAATGTGAATTGTGTGTGTTGTGTTATATAGTGTAGTGTTTGTCATGTAGGTAAGTAAAGGATAAACCAACCGCACCAGGAGAATTGGAGCACAAGTTCTGCAAATAAGGAGAAGGATTTTTTTTTTCTCAACAAAAAATAAATAAAATTAAAATAAACATGGTGTCTCAATATAATAATCAAATTCAGCAAAATCAATTCACACAGTAACTACCTAGTTTGCATAGTAATGCATGACAGATTGCACATATTATAATTTTTGTTGTAATGAAGAAGGACTTGAAGGCATATAAGTAAAGTTGGATGATGAATGTTGAGGCTGTGAATAGTGAAGAAAATGTAGGGATATAACGATAACACTAGAAAGCTAAGCGGTGAATGGAAAAATCAGAACTTCAAGAGGGATGATATATGAAGGTGCTACAAGAATCAATCAATCAAATAGAAGAAGTGAAGTCCCATTATGATATAAGCCAAATAATCAAAATTCAAACTCTTTATTTTTGTGCATGTATTGGAACTCCAACAAATCTCATAATGATACATTTGTATGTAAAAGTCGTTGGTTGGTGAGACTAACGAAGCATGTACATTGTTATGTCTTCACGATGTTGTCTAAATATAAATTTCTTTGTTTTTTGGAATGGGCTAGAGCGAGTGACACTTATACTCAAGGCACAAGATTTTAAAGATTATATATAAATATTCTATTTATAATATATTTATTAATTTAATTATAGCTAATAAAACACTAAACTAAAAAAACTTCAATCTTATAATCAAACCAACAATATATTACAACTAACACAATGCGTTTACTTCAACATTGTTAATTTCAATGTGGTCCACTCTATAAGCTCTTCTTGCTGACGGTGTGGTGAGTATGCAAGTAACTAAGGGAAAAAATGATATATGTAACCAATAATAATACTGAGTAGGTATACATTGATAATTAAATAGAACATGAAGCATGCATTAATTTCCTATTGAGGGACCAACTTCAAATAATTAATACATCTCACATTGAGGGAGTACACCAACTCCAAATAATTATTAGAGCTTATTTTCTGTGTATTAATCTTTCACCTTATACCAGATGTAATAACGCTTTAATTAAAAAATGTTTCATAATAATTAAGTGCCAGATAATCTTCCATCATTATTTTATGTTGCAGGCCAATCTGCAAAAAATGACAGTAAATATTTCTTAAACTTTCAATGTTTGACCTAAAATTAAGCTCGTGAGTAATGGAGCATATATAAATGAAGATGAGTGTATACACGCGGGTAAATTGCACATATTACGGACAGATTAGAAGTTTGAGCGAAACAAGTAAACATAATGCAAAAAAATTTTAATCAGTAAAAAAATATATAAATAAAAGAGTAATGGAATATCTCAACTCATATATAAGGTTCTGTATAAAATGTTCTTAAAAAAAAAAAGAAAACTATAATCTACAAGATTACGCTGTACAAAATCCAAAAATTTAACAATAAGCTGAATCCTTATGTTTATATTGTAATTATCATATAAAACATAGAATTTTTAATAAAGAAATCTTTCACCTTTATGCATTGTATAAGGTCAAAAAAAACTGGCATGATTCTTCTTTTTTTTATCGACAATAATAAATTGATAAATGCGATCCATTTTAGGGATGGATCAACCCTTATACAACTGGTATGATTTCTAATGTGTCAAAGTAGGTGAAGTTGTTAACTTGACAGATAAATGACTAGCAGACTACATTTAACTGTTAAATGTGAGAACATATCCTATTTTAAACAACGAGATAGAACAATCAAGACAAGTGGAAATATGCTAAAGGGTTCAAACACCATAAAGGATAAGTAAAATCTGATTTTTTATTTTATTTAGTTTAGTGATCCGAATCCACCATTTGTTGGATTATACTAAAGATTTCCTTCCTATCACAAATATCGTTCTTAAACAAAACTCTATTTTTGTAAGACCAAATTTCTGACATCATTGTTGTTCATAGGCCTGGAGGGTGTTAGAAAACAAGATTGCTACTAAAGTTAACTTGGAAAGGCGTTCAAATTTTTTGCAGTTCTCTTTATGTAAGGCCTCTGTCAACTTTACATTGCATACGGATTTTTACATACAAATTAAATTTCGTATGTAAACAGGTATTATATACGGAAAAATCCTTATGTAATTACATACGGAAAAAATTGCATATCCGTATGTAACTTTTGGCGCCATGGAGCGCCATAAAATAAAATTTGCAATGAATGGGATTCAAAACAAGGTTCCTTCATTGACCAAAAAAAATTTAACCACTACACCAAACAAATTCTTTAATATTATTATGATTTTTATTATACTTATTATTATTAATAATATTAACAATATTAATATTAATATAATTTATTTTATTATTATTATTATTATTAATATAATTATTATATTAATAATAATAAGTATAATAAAATTGATAATCTGACTAAAAAACTTGTCTGGTCTAGTGGTTAATATTAATGTGACTAATTTGTTGTTAAGTAAAGTGATCAAATTATCATGACTTATTTAAATATGTATCTCTTAAACTCACTTTTCTTCCATATTAATTCCTCCTTCTGTCTCACTATGTTATATGAGCTATTTCCTGCATTATAGCCGGTTTAAATGTCGTATTTCCCACTGAAATTACATAATCAGGTCATTCAGTAGAAAAAATTTGAATGAAAATTTTAATCTTTCATGAAAAATGAATTCATTAATTAATATGAAAAAATTCAAATATTAAATCAACAATAGGTAATGAAAACATTATATAAAATAGAAACTTGCAAGCTATAAAAAAAAACTGCTTACTGTTAATTACTAGAAACTTGTGTAAGCTATAAAAATTTCTCACTAATAAGACCGATATTAAAAGTTATAAATATTAATTACGAGTTTTCTTGTTAGCAATTCACATAGCTTACATTGTGTTTACTTTATACAAGTCAACTTCAAAAAAAATTTAGTTAAATCGAATAACAAGATTTGAAACTCTTGCGATGATTCACTCACTGCACGAATTCAGAAAGTACAAATTGTCCACAAATTGTTACATAGTCACTGTCTTAGAGCGACCTTTATCTTTTGCTGGTTTCTTTTGACACTTATGGTTCAAAGTTATCTGAACCTAACACGTTAATCTTAATAGGTAGAAAAAACACAATTACAGACATTTTAAACGAACACATGCATCCATAGCTTAGTTCGCTCATAATATAATGATAATGATAATAATAATAATAATAATTATATTAATAATAATAATTTCTCAATCTTTGAGTCTTTATTGTGGTGCATCCACGAACGATATTTGGATGCAGCATTAGTTAATCCTTCTGCAATTGCGTCTGATCTCTCCATTTCTACCGGTGAGAGGCTTCAAGTTCCCCATCTTGATCATAGAATCCTTAAAATCGTTAGCAAATGCAGAAGGGTTCATGCTATAAAGCTTTACCAACTTGTCACTTTCACTTCCATCCCCCTTGTAGAGTTCTTGGTCAGAGTGAAGGAGACCCTTTTTGCAGAGCAATTCCTTGTAGTATGAAGTGTCAACACTTGAAGGAGTTGGGTCCAACGGAGCCAAGTTGCTATCACCACCAACTCTAGGGCATGTTCTGCGCAAAGAGGCTGCAAAACTAGGGTTAATGTTGGTGTCGTTGTAGATGCGGTCTCTGAAGGTACCGCACCTTGCAGAACCTATGGTGTGGCCACCTGAGAGTGCCACTAAGTCCTTCAGGTTCATTCCGTGAGATTTGAAGTTGGTCAGAAGCTGTGAGAAGCTGAAAAATGGAGGGGGAAGGTTGGCGTTTGCAGCATCTTTGCTTGCACTTCTGGCGTCTCTTCTACCTAGTAATACAGAGTACCATAGGTTTGGACCTCCCAGCTGTTTGGAACACAAAATGTGTTACTTTTTAAATAATCAATGAACTATAAAGTACTGTTTTATTCCAAAAATTTAAAAGAATTGGAAGAAACTATTTTCTTGTTAACCTAGAGAGAAAAAATAGTGGAAATATACATATATTTAGTAATATTTTATGATAAAAAAAAGATGATAAATGTGTGGAACTAATTATAACTATAATATATGCTTACGATGGCGACAGAATCACGAGCAGCTGTAGCTAAGATATCAGCACATGAAACGACATGGCCTTTGCAAGCTTTGTCAACTGCTGCCTTAATCTCATCAACCACTTCAAACCCTCTTATAGAATTCAAATTTGGTAGTGCTGTTTTCTCGCCAATGAACTTCTTGGTGTCATCCAACAGAACTGATCCATCACATCCCTGTAACTCATCCCAACCATCAATATATCATAATATTATACGAAATTTTCAACTTTGATTAGCAAAGTAATTGCTATAGGAAACTAGAGCGCAATATTAGTTAGTTGTGTCTATGTTTATGGCATCAAAACATGAAACTCAAATGTAACAAAGTAATTGATAACTTACATTAACAAAGCAGTCATGGAAATGCAGACGCAGCAGTGACGCTCCAATGCGTCGTTCACGATTAATCGCTTGCTGAACAAGTGATCTTATGATTGGTAATGCCTTGGGACAAACTTTGTCGTAGAAATTAGGAGTGAGATGTGCATTGGAAGGGACGATAAATGTGAGGAAAGTGGCTAGAACAAGAACAAGCAGGGATTGGATGATAGAAGTCATCGTGTTGTGCTTTGAACTTAGTTATTATTGCTTTGGCTAGGGCATGATTTATATAGAAGGAAGTGGCAATAAGGTATCCATTAGTTAATTCGTTTGCATGCTTCAACTAGCTATATTCACATAATATTTTATGCATGATACAACTGGATGTGCATAACATTGCCCCGCCCACGTTGGCTAGAGACATCAAGTCAAGAGATGCTGCATGTTTCGGGGCTGTGTTTATCTTAAATAAAAATGGAATTACACAATTGGCACTAATTGAGTTTATATTCCACTTGCACGAGCCTCATTTTCTTTCATCTAAATTCTCATAATCTTTAACCCCCTCCAACGTCTCTGAGAAATCACTTTTTGCTCCTCCTCAGTTGTGAGATTTTCTTTCTCTGAGGTGAGCTTCTTAGCCTTCCCCTACCTCCTTGCAGCTCCATCTTTTTTATCATTGATTTCCCATTGATTTCTCCAGCAGCTTCGTTCATCGTTTATTAAAGGAGTACATGAAATATTATTATTCTTATAAATTTCCTCTTCTACAGCTTTCCATATATTCAATGCTTCTAAGTAGGTTTCTGTACGAACAACCCACATTTGATAATTGTCTTTATCAAAGACAGATGGTGCCGAAAAATCGAAACCTCCTTGCAATCTACTAACCTCACAGATTCCTTAAGAAGATAACTCTAATACCAATATTTGGTTTTTTAGAATAAATCAGAGGAAGATATTTTATTATCATTGCTAACAATTACATTTATAATCTTAAATGATTTTATGAATAGTTACCTAAAACTATTAAATCAACAATTAAAACAAAATATGCATTTATTTACCGTTAAAAGCAGAATTTCTGCGGCAGCTTCGTTTATTAAAGGAGTACAGTTACTATTCTTATATACACTAGGCTACCTATTTATTAATTACTATATGCTAATTTTAACAATCGAAAATGAAATATATGAAGAAAAAGATGTTAATTAAGACCATTGAACATCCAAGATCCACGATAAAGCCAATTCATGATGAATATATACATATCACTGCATGCACTTTTCACCTATTTTAACAAGAGTGTGCCCCCTCTTTTGGAATTTGCATAGTGATTCTACCATGTAAACAAATGTGAGACATGTGGGAACGTGAGTGATGTAATTAACATTTTTTTCTTCTAAAGTTAGTCCAGAAAATAATTGCAAAAGCTAACCTTTCGGAGTCATATTTTTCATTAGAGACAATAAAGGAATCTTAATTATTTTTCTCGGATCAAAAGCATACTTGCATTGACTCTAAGGCAGTGCTCACTATGATTGCCTCGAACTGAACCAGTTATATGATGAGCATTAAATGCTAAATATATAATAGTTATGGATGAGAATTTTTACAAAATTTTAAAAGAAGAAAATAAAAAGAAAATTTGAAATTAATGTTTTTTATTAAAATCAAAATAAAATATATTTTTAGACAAAAAGGAAATTTCATAAAAGGAAAAACATATTTAATCATTAAAATAATTTATACATAAGTTCATTTATACCAATTCTTTCATATACTTTTATAAATTCTTTTATTTTTAACTTGAATATAAATTTATTTTAATTATGAAAAAGTCAAAGTCTTTTTTCTTCTTTTCTCTCACTATAATAAAAACATTTTTCATACTTTGGATATATAATAATATACAATACAATTTGATCGTTGACAAATTTGTACTTAACCAATTATTTAGTTGTAGGAAATTATGATTTTTGTATCTCAATTAGTCATAAGAAATCTAAATCATGACCATGCCTGCGTTATTATTTTTGACATTGATATGTCAACTCTTGGAATAAATCAAAGCAATTGATAGAAGAAAATGTTAGGCGTATAGGATGGTGAGCTGGGATTCTTCTCGTCCTTTTGCTTCTCCTTCGGCACTCGGTCTCGGCTGAACATCGGATGGTGGGGTACCTGCGAAGGCACTCCGACGCTCAAGTCAGTAAAGTGGGTGGTCAGCTCTCAGGTAGGTGAACAGTAATAAATGACATACCTTACTCCTCGGAATACGTGCTATTTATATTATTCTAATGGACCTACCTTGTTGGGCCCGTTTATCGAGGTGAATACTGGTTAAGGTCGCATTACCTAATTCTTAGTGATGGATTAACTTCACTGATCTTGGTTTGAGCGTTAACTTTAGTAGGGGTCGGCCGACGGCCAAGTACCCATGGTGTGGGCCGGCCCTCGGCCAAATTCCAGTGGTGTCGATTGTCTCGGCCAAGACTCTTAAGGTCTCGACCGAGTCTTCCAAGGTCTCGACCAAACAGGCAGTCGGCCTCGTCATCTCAACCAAGTCTCTCAGGTCTCGACCGACCTTCCTTTAGTTTTAGTTAGGTTGACCAGATCTCGGACAAGGAGGTTAGGGGTCGGCCTCATCCATACCGGTACAATAGGCAATTCCTACAATTAAATTCTAGTTAATGTTTATAAATTGACAGAACATAAAAATAGCCTGTTATCTATTATAATATTTTTTTAATATATATAAAAAAGTTGCTCATAACTTAATAGAAAGTTTTCATTTAAATTAAATATATTAGGCAGGAAAATTTGAACTAGATTTTCTTCCAATCATATAAAATATAGATATTTATTTTGACTTTTTGAACTTAGCTTGGTTGGTCGGCTACCTGCTGATTTAATAAGGAGTGTAAGGTCTAACAAAAGGTCTATCCATCTAAATAATAATGATTCAGGGAGTTTACAGGCACTTGTCAATCAACAATTATCTGACTTTTCATCAAAACTTTTATATATATAAAGAATTTACTTTATAAACAAATTATTAAATTTAAAAATAAAAATAATTAATTATTATATTAATTAAATTAAATATTATTAAAGTTAAATATATTTTTATTAAATATTTTTAACGTCGATAAATAATCAAAGCCAAACTTTTTGCTGAAGTGAAATTTCGGGCTGACATTTATAAATAGTCAAAATTAGATTTTTAGTTGATGTGGAATTTTGTTTATCACGTAATTTATTTACAACAATCTCTTTCAAAACTTTATAAAGTATAGAAAAATAATTAATCTACAATTTTGAGTGAGGGAAAAAATTGTTAAATAAATTTATATAATATTTAATTTTGTATATTGTTATAGGTATTGATGGAAAAACGTACGCGAAAACAATACACACAATCATGGATTAACTGAAAAAAATAAAGAACACATGATTTATCGTGCTTCAGTCGCTAACTGCAACCGACATCCACACGGACAATTATTAGGTTTTCATTTCTTTAATGTTGCACACTAATTACACTAAACATGATATTTAGTTAGTCCAACTCAATTGATTTTGACTTCATACTCAATAAGTATTTAGGTAAAATGCAAAAATCTTAGATGAAATCAACACAAATATCTTTATTTGTATAAAAAAAAAAAAGTTTTCACTCTCTTTCCCTTCCACTCATCCACTTATGAAACAAACACAATGCTAAAAATATATTTAACTCAATACCACTATTGTGATTTTCTATGTAAATATACTAACATTAAATACAAAATTGTTGATCATATGATTTTCAGTTTAAACCATTGATGAGTTAAAATTGAGTGGATAAATAATCTCGTTTTACCCTGTCAAGGAATAATCAAACTTATTTATCAAACATTTAATCTTCAATTCATTTCATTTATAGGTAGATTTACAATTAAATGAGAATATAATATTTAGTGAGAGATCTGACCTTTTCTTCTCTCTTGTTCTCTTTTAAGAGAAAAAAAATTATGGGTGACAAAGTGGAGCGGGCCATGCAGGCCGGCCCGCGACTCGCTCAAAAAAACGCAAGATGAGTTGCATATTTCAACTCGCTGACTCGCTTAGGCCCGTCCCGCATAATCCGCAGTCCACATGGGCCAAGTGCAGAGCGGGGCGGTTGGCATGCATAACCCGCATAACTTTAAAATGTATAATTTTTTTCCTACACCCCCTATATTTTCTTTATGTAGCCTCATATTTCACATTCCGATTTTTTTAATAACATCTTACTACACATATATCATGAAAATAATATTATGAGACCATTTAACTAATGCATCTAAATTAAAAAAATCCAAAAATTTTATTAAAAAAAATGGACCAACCCTTATGTGGGAGGGTTAGAAAAATCAATCCACAGATTCTATGCGAGACAGGTCAAGTGCGGGACTGGCTTATTGGCTTATGCGGATGCATTGCCACCCCAAAAAAAAATCAAATGGAAGTTATGTTAAAAAAATCAATACTTTTTCTATTTTGAATTGATTAAACAATTAAACACTAATATTTTCAACTTCAATAGAAAAAGAATTATGAACAAAAGTGATAGCAACCACTTTGTTCATTGTTTATGTTGTGTTCTACACCTTTCTCTTTCCCATGAGCCACCGCATATGAAAAATATAATCATTTTGATGGTAAGGTGGTTTAGGCAGTATTTTTAGTCCGTTAATCAGTTTTTATATGTCAGTTTATTTTTAAAAAAAATTAAATAACATTTTCGTATTATTGAGATTTTCATTTCTCCAAAGGTTTAACCTATTCTACTTTATATTTTTTTTATAAACCAATGAAAACCTAGACCAATCTAACCCATTTTATCATCCTATATCATATAACTATAACAAACTAATTTAGAATAAATAGCATAAACTACTTAACTAGCATATAGAAAATTGGTAATGCACGTGGAATTTCTACTTAATTAACCCAATGTGATGCACATGCTAATTACAAAAATGTTAAAGCTTTTTTTAATGCCTTTTATCCACCTAATCTATCTAGGGTTTATTTGTGGTCCTTTTTTTTTTAATTTTGGACAATCAATTTGATTTTGTATAAGCTAAACTATATACACTATAGTTTTCTATTTAGTTGTTATATTGTAGGCTTATTTTGAGTGAGATTTAAAGGTTTATACATTTTTTTTATCCAACTCATTGACACCATTTTTAGTTAGTAGTTTTGAAAATTAAAAGATAATATGAACTAAGTTTATTATTTTAATATTTTCTGACAGTATCAATTTATATTGTGAAAAGTTGGAATCTTATTAACTTAGATGATTAGGTAAGAAAAGAGAAGAGGAAAAGGTAATAGGCATATCTAAAAAGTCTATATCCTATTCATTTATACACCACCTTCCATTAATTACATTTCTCCACCTGCTTATCTTATCTTAATTCAAAAGATTATATTATCTATTAATGGGAGCTCAATATTAAAATTAACTATTACTTTAACATAAATTAAGATCAAATTTTTTTATTGAAAGTTGTATGTATATTTAATTTTGTTATATAAATTAAAATATTATTTGCTTCTCTAAAATAGAGGAGAGGTAGAAAGAAATATAATTAAAAATGAGAGAAAGTAGATTGTGTCGAAGTAGAATTTTTAAAAGGTAATTCATTTTTATAAAAAAAAAGTTGAAATATTCTAGTTGAATGAATTTTATTTAGAAGAAATAAAAATTTGCATAATTTGATCCCCTAAAATTAAAATTATAAAATTTCAAATTTTATTTGTAGATCAAGAATTTTAAATTTTTCGTACTTTTTTTTTCCACATATATATGTTGTATGAGTTACAAATTGATATTTTAAGAATTAATTTTAGTTTATATTATTAAAATTGTTTTTCATTAATAGAGACTATTTTTTTTCAGTTGATGTTATTAAGAGTTTTTTTATGTTAATATTGGTGAGATAATTTTTCATTCAATGTCAATTAAGTGTTTTTAAGATCACTTTTGTCAAACTTTTGTAATTATTGGGTTTCAATCAATGTTATTAATGTTATTTTTTAACCAAGTCAATTAATATTTTTTAAAGTTAACTAAGAAATTTTTGTAGCAACCTTATTAAGATTATTTTTTTAGTTGTGTTATCTAAGAAAAAAATCAATTATTTATTGAAAAGTTGTCGAAAATTAATTTTAAAAAATAATTCTAACTAATCAACCAAAATAATTGTAACAAATATTAACTCAAAATAATTTTGACTAAAGACATGCGTTAACTAACATAAGTTTTGTAATAAAAGAATTAAAAAAATCTTGATGAGTTCTGATTAAAAATCAACATTAAAAAATTACTTAATAATATTTTTGAATTATTAAATATTTTTTAACATTAAAAAAACTTTTTATATTTGCTAATCATTAAAATATGTTTATTTAATAAGAAAAATAAATTTAAATTACATTATTCAAATAAAACTTTTAACAATAAATAATTTAAATCAAATTTAATTCAAATTCAAAGTATTTTAATTTCTTTAAAATTATGAAGTTTTTTTATTTTTAAAAGAAATTGCTAAAACCCACACATTTATGTTTTACACAAAACAACAACAAAAAAGTAATAAGGTATCTCATTGAGTTACAACATTGATTATGCATATGTATATGTTTAGTTTTGTGACAGATCAAGTTAAATATAAAATATGCACATCCAAATTAAACTATTTTTGAATCATTTTCTCATTTATAGTCAAAACATAAATTCAAGATTTTAAATATTAAACAAACATCTAGAATGGGTTAAAAAGAAAAAAAAAATCTTCTACAATTTTCATCTCTTTTTTTTGTCAACAAGAAAATAATTTATAAATAAAAGTATTTTAGGGATACATCAACCCTTATACATGGGATAAAAGGACGCAAACTTGAGCAAACCTGCTCATCCCTACCTTACCTCAATCACTTACACATACCCAACAGATTTGATCCACGCTTCTCTAACCAACATTACATTTAATAGATCTCATACACACCAATGATTCCATACATCAATCAGAAAAAAAGAAAAACTTGTTAAGCGTACCTTCGAGGTTATCCATGACCAAGTTTTCAATTGCGCCATCGTGAATGTTTTTGTATGATCTATGCATCCATTTTTGAAAATCTTGTTATTTCTCTATTTCCACAATTCTCCTATAACTACTATTCACACGCACATCCATATCTGATTAACTGCTTCACTTTTCTCAATCATCCTGAATTGAGAGAAAAGCATTTTCGACATCCATGCCCACCCACTCATAACATTTAGACCAAACAAGTCAGGCTACCTAACATGTACAAAATAAGTGAACTCTAGTTTCCTCCCCCTCCCCAAACATAATACAAACAATGTTTTCCACTATTATCTCCCTTTTTGTCCAATTAACTTTCGATGCTATTTTATCCTCAAACACCCTCCAAGCTTGAGTTGATGGACGATTATGCCTTAATCCTCCAAAACCCCTCATACATAGCGACACATTCGACCTGTCCTTCTCCTTTCAAAATTATGTATGCTAATTGAACTGAAAACTATGTAGAATCCCTATCTCTCCACACCCACGAATCCTCATTTTCTTCATTTAGGTTCTTCCTTCCCAACAACATTAACAGTTGTTGCTCCTGTAGCTTTCCCATTCAAACAAAGTCCTTCCCCATCCATTCAAGATTATTATTCCTTTCTCCTCCTTACCTAAGTTTCCTTTCCACAATTTTCATCTTATAATCTATTTTGTGTGGTTTAAATTTTTTTTTACCCTATTTTATTATAATAATAATAATAAATAATAATAATAATAAAATATTAAGCTAAAACACAATCAATAATAGTTTAATATCACTATGTTGGGAAGTGTGCATTTGATTTTTGGTAGTTCTTAGGAACGTCATTGCACTTGTTCAGCAGGTCTTTGCGAGTCTTGTATGTGCTCTGGTGATCTAGAACCAAAGGTTTCATGTATACGGGTTGGGACACCCCTGAAGTGTCTCTTTTTAATTTATTAATTCTTTGCTGATAAAAAAATAATAATAATAAAATAACAAGAAATAACATTTTATTTATTTGTTAAATTGAATAATCTTAATAGAATAATTTATTTTTATTTAATTAAATATTTTTTATTTATATTCTTTGTTTTTCCATATATATGTTATCTTTTCTTTTCTCTTGTGGAAACCAAATACGATTGAACTCTTTTTTTCTTTTACTTGAAATTATATGTATAAAGTAAAGGAAATAACAAATTCATGTGCAATCTGTTTACTGTAGTTATCCACTCAGATTTTTTTTCTTAAACTAAACATATATAGCTAGCTTTATAGTGTATATTTGTCTTAAACAAAATTGTATCGAGAGGGAAAATATATGTAATATCTAATTTCATTCAAATCTCATACACAAATGGAGATTCAAACCTTTTAACCAACTCATAATTATATGTCACGAGATTCAACCTTCACCAGAAAAGCTATCAGAATTTATTTTCTATGTAGCATTCTTCTTTAATGGTGTTTGCATTTGTTTGATGTAAAGATAACTTAAAAATACTAGTATTGTTAAAAGTAATTTAATTTTTTTTTTCTGATAAAAAAATTGTTAAAAGTAAATTTTTAACAATTTACTAGCTTCAAGTTTGAGAGTTAATGATTAGTATTTGAAAGAAAGATCAATTTTTTAACTATATATGTCTACTTGATCATTCGATTTATATCCAATAAGTATGACATACCCCAAGCTTAAGTAGGAGTAACCTACAAAGAGTTTAAAGTTTCTCGATGAACGTGTTTGTCATTAGATTTGAAAGGTAATTTATTTGTGACCGTTGATTGAAAAATTATCTAACGATTGAACACTTAGTTTGGAATTCCTCATATTTCGTTGTCTATGAATAGATCGATGTGTGGATTCCACGATCACCCTATCCTTCTCTCTTAGGGTGTGTTTGCTTCCAAGTGGGAGGAGAGAGGGGAAGGAGGGAGGGGGTGTTTTTTGTGTTTGTTTCCATGGTTTTGAGAGTGGGGGAGAGGATGGGGGAGAGGGTGGAGGGATTTTTTCATTCTTCACAAAATGAAGAGATTTGTGAGGATTTAATAGGATTGTTGCATTTTACCAAAATACCCTTGTACATGTATTTTATTTTAATATATAAAATTAAATATTACATAAATTTATTTATTATTTATAATTTTAAAAATATTTAATTATACTATTAATAACAACATATAATTATAAATAATAAAATAAAATTATAATATCAACAATATATATATAGTTATATAAAATAACAAATGAATATTATTTTCATAAATTTTAATGTATTTAATTTATTTCAATTTAACACCAAAATATTTTATATTATATTTTTTAATTTTTTATTAAAAATATAAATAATTATGAATATTATATATTAAAAATATTTAATTAATTCAAACCTACACAAAAAAAAAATCATAATTCATTATTTAAATATTTTTTAATAAGAAGGATAATTTTGTAAACTTACAATAAACCATCCTCACAAATCCACTCTATCATCCCTCAATCCAAACAACCTCACATATCCTCACACATCCTCTCCAATCCCCACAAATCCACTCCCTCCCATCCTCACAAATCCCCTCCTCAATCCAAACAGAGCCTTAGGGTGTGTTTGCTTCCAAGTGGGAGGAGGGAGGGGCAGGAGGGAGGGGGTGTTTTTTTGTGTTTGTTTCCATGGTTTTGAGAGTGGGGGAGAGGATGGGGGAGAGGGTGGAAGATTTTTTTCATTCTTCACAAAATGAAGAGATTTGTGAGGATTTAGTAGAATTGTTGCATTTTACCAAAATACCCTTGTGCATGCATTTTATTTTAATATATAAAATTAAATATTACATAAATTTATTTATTATTTATAATTTCAAAAATATTTAATTATACTATTAATAACAACATATAATTATAAATAATAAAATAAAATTATAATATCAACAATATATATAGTTATATAAAGTAACAAATGAATATTATTTTCATAAATGTATTTAATAAATTTATTTTAATTTAACACCAAAATATTTTATATTTTATTTTTATTTTTTTATTAAAAATATAAATAATTAAGGATATTATATATTAAAAATATTTAATTAATTCAAACCTACACAAAAAAATCATAATTCATTATTTAAATATTTTTTAATAAGAAGGATAATTTTGTAAACTTACAATAAACCATCCTCACAAATCCACTCTATCATCCCTCAATCCAAACAACCTCACATATCCTTACACATCCTCTCCAATCCTCACAAATCCACTCCCTCCCCTCCTTACAAATCTCCTCCTCAATCCAAACAGAGCCTTATGGTTCGAGTGTATATTGGTTGAAGACACACTAGGTATGTATTGAAGTTTAGAATATTATTATCTCCTTTCATAGTTACGAATATTTGACACATGTATATTTACTTCAAATGTCTATGGAATGTATTTAACATCACCTTCCACAACCAATATAGGTAGGGGTGACAAAGTGGATCTTAACTTATTAGTCAGGTTTTATATTTTTAACTCATTAGCTCACTTTGTCCCATTTTATCTAATTTGCCAAAATGGTGAACCAAAAACAAGATGAGACAAGTTTAAATAAAAAATAATTTAAAAGATTATTTTGTTATATTATAGTATTTGAAGTATTAAAATATCTAATAGTAATTTGTATTTTAAAATCCTTCCGTCCATACTTTAGCCAAAAGTTAACTAATTTATGGTAAAGGTTTATTTATAATTGAATGAAAATGTCAATTCAGTTACACTATTTGTTGGAGATCCCACCTTAACTAGAGATTAGAGCCTTTCATTGTATATAAGTGGGTGCAAACCTCAACCCTATGAGCCGGTTTTATGGGGTTGAGTTAGGCTTAAAGTCCACTTCGTAATATGGTATCAGAGCCATTTCGAGCCTATCCTAGCGAGTATTTGTTGGGCTTATCAGGCCACCCGCTATCGGACCACCCATAATATATAGTCCCACGCACGAGTTGGCAGTCTCAGCGTGAGGGGGTGTGTTGGAGATCCCACATCGACTAAAGTCCACTTCGTAATACTATTTCTGCATCATAATTAAATATTTTTTTTATAAAATATTATTATAAAAATAAATGGATTATGAAAGGAAATAATTGAAATATAAATACAGAACATGACACAAAAATCCAATTTGAGGTAATATGCTGAAAAGATCTGAAAAAAGCGAGTGGAGAAGAAATGGAAGGGAGTTGATTTGAAGAAAACAAGAGATGAAAAGTGAGAAATGTAAAGGGTATAGTGTATAGACAAAATTAGCCTACTAAACAACTAGTAAATGCTTGGATAATGGTTAATTCAAAGAGTGAAGATTACTATTTAGCATTTATTGGGGACTAATCCAACTAGATCAACATTGATCTTCTTCTCTTAGATAGGTTCTAAGAGGATTTTTAATCTAACATATCTCTTAGAAATTCAATTTTTTTTACCAATCATCCTAAAATTGTTGTATATAAATTGAAAATTCTCTTTTTATTTTTCCTATTTATACTATTTCTTTTACCCATAAAAAAAATCTCCATAAGTACATAGCACAGGTGCTTTTGCAACCTTTGAATAGTCAACATTGGCATGCTCTTTGGGGCAACTACACATAACAATGTAGACCCTACAACGTAGAAAAATCAAAAAGCATGGACACGAGACACCCCTGATTCAAATCAAGTTCATTTCATCGTCTCGTCTAAAAGAAAATAAATGAATAAATAGGTATAATCTTCATCAAATCAATCCACATTTTCACGTAAAGCTTTTAAAATGCTTAGTTGGAAGTATGAACTACCACCTTCATCATCTCTATATATTGGAGGCATCACATGCACAGTTTCTCATTCTAAACTCACTGCTATCATAACTTCATCACAGCAAAACATGCCACTTTCTCCTTTACGTTCTTCCTCTTTTTCTTCATTAGCTAACATCGTTGCATTAGCTGTGTTCTTGCTGCTTCTTACTGCACCAACTTCTTCTGCTCAACTCTCAAACAACTTCTATTCTAAGACATGTCCCAATGTTTTCAACACCGTTAAAGCTGTTGTTAAATCTGCCGTGGCCAAAGAACCTCGCATTGGAGCATCTATTCTTCGCCTCTTCTTCCATGATTGCTTTGTTGATGTAATTTT
Organism: Phaseolus vulgaris; assembly: GCF_051622355.1. NCBI lineage: Eukaryota > Viridiplantae > Streptophyta > Magnoliopsida > Fabales > Fabaceae > Phaseolus > Phaseolus vulgaris. The sequence continues at coordinate 25,323,151 of NC_143503.1, forward strand.
CTTCTACCCTTATATTTTCTGTTCATCAAGTAGTCTCTTTTTATCTCTATTATTGGACTACATGCAGCTCATATTTATCATTTTTCAAAACTTCATTTTGGCTTTACTATAAAAGAAAAAACTAACTTTCATGATGATTTAACCTATCATTCATGATATGTCTCACTTGTTTTGCTTTTACGTGACATTGAATCACCCAGTACAGTGTACAGTGGTTGATTTGACAGAACGAAATAAAAAGGAAGTGAGATGCTAAAATTATATATTAAAAAATGTGTTTCAAATCAAAACTTATTATTTAAACTGTTCCAAGAAAGTTATCTTTTATTGGTTGGTGGTGAAACAAACAGGGTTGTGATGGGTCATTACTACTTGATGACACTCCATCGTTGTTGGGGGAGAAAACTGCAGCTGCTAACAACAATTCTGTGAGAGGTTTTGAAGTGATTGATGGTATCAAGTCTAGGGTGGAGAAACTGTGCCCCGGTGTTGTCTCATGTGCTGATATATTGACCATTGCTTCTCGTGATTCTGTTGTTCTTGTGAGTTCATAACAATCTTCTAAACAACAAATACTGCATTATTTTACACTTTCATTATAACAATCTTCCACATCATACTAACTCAATAATATCTATTTGTTATGTGATTATGGTGCAGCTTGGAGGGCCATTTTGGAAAGTGAAGGTTGGAAGAAGGGATTCCAGAACAGCAAACTTCAGTGCTGCCAACAGTGGTGTTATTCCACCTCCTACATCTAACCTCACCAACCTCATTAAAACGTTTGAAGCTCAAGGACTCTCTGCTAAGGACATGGTTGCCTTATCTGGTATTTCTCCTTGCTATACTCTATGTTAGATTTCTCCACTCCTTCTGGAAAAGACACGTTTTTCCTATTTCAGGATGTGACATTTAAACAACTATATACATTGAAGGTCAAGTATTTTTTCCTAAAACTAACGCAATTAAAGCATTGAGAAAGGGACACAGAACCTACTGAGAATCATTATGATCTTTCATATCCTTTGTTTGGACTCGAAAGATGGATTTAAGGACGTGTAAAAAACTAGATTTGAGAGAAAAAAAAGAGTAAAAATTGTATTTATGATATCTTGTATGTGGTTTGAATTGCAGGAGCTCACACAATTGGAAAAGCAAGATGTGCTAGTTTTAGAGATCACATATACAATGGCAGCAACATTGAGAGGAGATTTGCATTGGCGAGGCAGAGAAAGTGTCCAAGAACTAGTGGCACAGGAGACAACAATCTAGCAGTTCTGGACTTGAGAACTTCAAAACATTTTGACAACAACTACTTCAAGAACCTCCTCAAGAAAAAGGGACTCCTCAATTCTGATCAGGTGCTTTTCAATGGTGGATCCACTGATTCACTGGTGAGAACTTATAGTCAGAATAACAAGGTCTTTGATTCTGACTTTGTTACAGCAATGATCAAGATGGGAGATAACAAACCCTTAACTGGGTCAAGAGGGGAGATTAGGAAGAACTGCAGGAGAGTGAATTAGAAGAGACACATAGATTTCTTTGATCAATGGACTTCATTAAGTGATGATTTCTGCTGAATTCGAAAATTGGGAATGGTTTGTTTTGTTCAATTTAAAGTGTATTGTATTGTGGAATAAATTATAAGGCTTTTTGCCTTCTTTAGTGATTTCTGGGACAAAGTATAATTCACTTAAAAAGTTTGCTTACGTCATAATACCTATTTCATTTTACATTTATCTAATACGTTTTATATAAATTTTCATTCCTTTTTCTCATAATTTGGACACTTAACCCTTCATATTTAAGTTGACATCTATAGATAAATGGACACGTATTAATAATGTTAATTAGAAAATATTTTTTTTTAATTTTATAAACTTATTACTTTAAAATTTAATGTAATATTAATATTTAAAAAAAAATTCAACATATTTTTTACCATATAAATCTTAAGCATTAATTAGTATGAACAAATCATTTTCTTATTTTGGGAATTTTTCTTTTAATTATATAACTTCATTTTCTTTTTGGGATACTTAGAAAAAAAAAAGTAAATTAGCTTAAAAAATTACTTCTTAATTTACAATTTTTTATTTATATAACTTAATTTTCTTATTTGGGATTTCTTGAAGAATATACATCATGAGACTCATTAATAGAAAAACAAAAAAGTAAACGTAATATTTAGTTATTTTGCTCTTTCTTCATTTCATTAAGCTTCGTTCTCCCTCTATAAATGTAAATGTGTTCTTAAATTATTTTTTTTAGCTTTTGGAGAAACTCTATCTGTGGGAGTGCTATTCATATTTTAATATTTAGAATATAATATATATATATATATTTTTTTTTATTATTATTATTATTTATGTATGTATCCGTGTTATTGATTTGTTTTGTTATTCATTTCTTAGTTATGCGTGTGTTATTTCTTTCTTTTTTTTAATTCTCAATGTCTTTTATTCAATTTTTAATATTTAAAAAGGTTAGTTGCTTGTGTTTGTGTATTATTATTAAGAATTTTTTTAAAAGATTAAATTAATAATATCTGAATTTAAATAATTTTTCATTAAAATCTTTAGAGACTAAAGTAAAATTTAAATCTAAAATATCTAAAACTTAATTTTAGAAACTTATTCAATGAACAGATTATTATTTGAAACCTAACCATTATAAATATCTAATATAGTATATAAATTAGTATATATAATGATTAATTTTTTTTTATCTCTAAATAAGTTTTTATTTAATAAATATAATGTAATTAGAAATACTTGTAAGGTCTCTAGCATTCATTTTGATTAGGTCATTTTTTTAAACTAGAGATGTATTATATTTCAACCGAACTACTCTTTTGAGAACATGATCTTTGTTATCATAGTCTTTTTTTAATCTTTTTTTAATTATGGACTTAAATTCAGTCTATAACTTATTTGCATTGGCATAAGTGGTATAAACTTGAGAAACTTAATGTAAACCAAATTTGGTGGAGGAAATAAAAGATTGTGGATCATCCTCTAGTTTTTATAAATTCATGTATATGTATCTGTACAGTATCTTTTGGATAAAAATACACAAGTTATGTATATATGAATTAGAGCATCCTTTACTAAAAATACACAAATTCATGCAATTCCTATTTAAATGTTCTGCTCCACAAAAAGGTTGTGCAAAATTGAGGTTCTTACTTTTATACTTAGACTGTTAGGTGTTATATAGAGTTTAGAGTACTACTATAATGGAGAGAAAAATATTAAAATATATAACTTTTTATTAATATATTTTAACTGTCAAAATACATAATTAAACTAGATAATAACTTTTTATAATATCCTTGTCTCAATAAAATTATATATATATATATATATATATACACACATATATATACACGAAGTTTATGATCGTTCGTTAAACTTATTTGAATTAGAATATTAATGAATAGGGAGAAAATATAGTATTGAAAAGGGCAGGACAATGGAACAACTCCACTTTCTAAAGCAATAAAACACTTTATTTTTTACAATTATGTAACCAAGTTAGAGTGAGACATATCAACGAAGAAAAAAAAAATGAGAATGAGACATATCAAGAACAATAGTGATTTTCCAAACCTCAAGAAAACGTGTGCGCCATATTTGTATTGGTGAACTTCTACTTTATCACAAGTCATGGAAATTTAAAAGAACAATAATACAACCAAGCTCGGACATTTATACACTTGTATGTATATGTTTGAAATATGTTATCTTTTTTTTTTCAATATCATTAAAGTTTATAATAATATCAAGAGAATGAGATATATATTACTTCATATCTTTATGTTAATATTTTTCTTTTTAATTTTTAGATTAGTTGATAAAATTTATTGAAAATGGATATATATTACTTTAGTATCTTTATGTTAATATATATTTTTTGAGTTTTTAGATTAGTCGGTAAAATCCGTCAATACTTTCATTCATCGGTAATAAATAAAAGTTATTAATGAACACAAATTTATCGATAATTTTTGGTCGATAAATCAATAATTGCTTGTAATGGTAAGTTTCTAGTTTGTCTTATTATTCTTATAAATCTCTTTATTACAATGAGGAAGAAAAAAAGATTAAGAAAATCATATCTCATTTGCAAGAATAAATAAAGCATAGTGCGTTGATTTGATACTATACGAAATAAAATATAATAAGGTCATATGATATGTTTATAATTAAGTTAAATTCATACAAAATTATCTTGTATTGACAATTAGAAATTCATACACTTAGACTGTGAAAAACTTGGTCAACAAAATATATATTAAGAAAAACAACTTTAATTTTGTATTTGATTATGCATGTATCTTCCCATGTCCCTTCTTTTAGAACTGCATTTTTCTTAGTGTTCCTACATCTAAGCTCGTGAAGTCTCTGCTAAAGATATGGTTGCCTTATCTGGTATTTCTCCTTCCTCTTCTTTATCCTATTATTTCCTTCCATTTTTATGACCAATTAATAATTTTGTCTGTGTTTCTTTAGACACATTCTAGTAATAATTTTGTAAAATAACAGTGCTTTTTTCTACAAAGTTCATACCAGAATATGACATTTAAACAACCAGGTGCATTGGATCAAGTCCTTTTTTCTAAGCTTAAAGTAATAGTGAGACATTTATAACAATCTTGAAAGGCACATTTAACCACCAGAAAATCACCCATTTATGATAAATAAGTGAATCTAAGAATTACCATCATTCACACTTCATATATAACTAGAAAAATATATATATAAAAAAAAAACAAATCACAACTATAATTACAGAAACATCACAATTTTTAGGATTTAATAACCTCAAATTCTTGAAAAACGGAGGATAAAATTAAATCTTATAAAAAGAAGAAAAAAAAACACCATTTAGTCCTATGTATTATTATAGTGGTCAAACAGTACAATCAACCACTTAAAAGTTTATATTTAGATGACTTGACGTATTTTCTAAAATTGACTATAATGTTTTAAGCTTAACTAGATCTTAGGTCAATAAACTATTTTAGTTCATTTTAAAAAACTAAATAAATTTAAATAAAGAATACAAATAAAATATGTAATTTTAAAATTTGAATCATATTAATAAAATTAATTTTATATTATGATATAATAATTTGATATATAAATAAATAATATTATAATTATGTATATGTTATAAAAAATAATATTACTTTTGTTTTATAAAATATAATAATTGTTATTATTATAAATGAGATCGGCCATAAGTTTATGGATGGATGTCATCTTAAATTACAAATTAAATGGATTAAGTCTCAATTTAATTCTCTGTTTTGAATTAATTAATTGAACTAAGTCTGTTTTGATTATAAAAGTGAGAAATTATATAAATTTAATTAGAATTATAGTAGAATTATCATATAACTCGTTATGCACAATAAAAATGTTATGCCCAATAAAAATAAAGTGTCTCACCTTTCCTAAAAGGTATCAGTCGTTTATTGTGCTTTAGAACGAATAAAAAGTTACGCTCCAGAATTTGATAATTTGATGAAGCTGAAACAAAAATTAAAGACTGATGATCTAGTTCGGTCTGTGTAAAATTCAATTTCTAAAATCAATAAATTTGTAAAACCACAACTTGCGTTGATATGGAAAAAAGAGAAGCTTTGATATGGAAAAAGAGAAGCCGTGCCTTACAAAAAAGAGGACAGGAGAAATTATTGAGAGAACTATTTTATTTATATTGTAACATGAGCAGCAACACTACAAAATCATCATAGGAAAACTGAAAAATATGAAGAAAAGTGCTATAACAACACTACATGTGAGATCAGGCATCAAACGGAGACATATAATCATGCTTTCTTCGAGATGATTGCTTCGCCTGCTTTAAAAAATCCACGCATGAACACAACAGTTTACACCTATATCCCCATCTCGATGAAAGGGGCAGTTAAAGCGTCACTAAATAAACCAAACGTTTTATTTGTCCACAGCCGTCATGTCCTACCACAGCAATAAAAACAAGACCCTTTTTGTTATACAAAAGCTAAACTTACATGTGAAAAAATTTTACATCACATAAAGGTTTTTCACAAGGAGGACAAAATCAATCCTCCATGAATTTTTTTTTCCCTTTCCAAGCAAGTGAAAATCAATACAAAACACCTTTACACACATTATTTGCACCATGTAATGTATAAATTGGACATTCTATAGGAGTTAATTCAAAACCTTTGGATACCACACAAGGTTGGAATTCAAGATCAGCCCCTCCCAGCATTCCCATGTCTTTGATTTCTAAATTGATTGAGGAGAGCCTGGGCCTAAACATAGAAGAAAATTCACTCACCACTTTTTTTGAAAGAATGAAAAGAATAAAGGGCAACTAAAAAATGAAACTATAAAGACAGAAAAAAACACCTTTTCTTTGGCTCTTGGGGTGCCTGACTGTGATAAAGCTACTAATGGAGGGACAGCTCCTTGTTGAAGCACCTTGCCTAAAAATCTATCACTATGTAAGCAAAGATGAAGAAGAGCTGCGGCTGCATTCTCCTTTCCTCTAGCAGAACCCAACTCAACAACCTCAACCAGAACAGGAATCCCTCCTTCTTCACCAATTGCATTTCTTCCTTCTAGAATTGTGGCTAGATTTGCTAAGACAGCCACTGCCTTGTCAACCATTCCAGCTGCTGGGTCCATTAACTCCACAAGGTGCCTCACAGCACCAGCTTGCACAATCCGATTCTTGTTTTCATGAAATATTGACAAATTAAACAAAGCAGTGGCAGCATCTTTCTTTCCCCTAGGGGTCCCATTCCCCAATAAATCTACCAGCGGTCTAATTGCCCCAGACCTCCCTATGGAAATCTTGTTTTCCTCAATCACTGATAAGCTGAAAAGAGTGGCAGCAGAATTCTCCTTGGCTTCTGGGCTCCCATGCTCAAGCACGTGAATCAGAGGTTCTATTGCACCAGCACTTGCAATTTCAGTTTTGTTGTTATCATTGATTGATAAGTTTAGAAGTGCGGTAACAGCATTTTCTTGGATCGCTGTATCAGCTGATCTAAGTAAATCAACTAATAAGTTAATGGCTCCACAGTTAGCAATCGCAATTCGATTGTCCATATTGTGCTTTGCAAGAAGACGGAGTTCTGCTGTTGCCTCTTTCTGAGCATCCAGATCAGAGCTCCTCAAGCCCTCAACCAAATTCCGGACCTGGGCTTCAATACCTGAAAGATCACCTTTTGTTTCAATAGCAGGAGATGCTATCCTAGGAACAAGCCTCTCTGATGGCCGCCTCCATATAGCTTGGCTTCGAGGCCTTGTCTCAAACAATCGGACTGGGGACTCAGCTTCTCTATGTGTTGACAGCATGACAGTAGTACCAGCAGTTTCTGGCCCTGTATTTAGTTCACCAGAAGCATCTCTACTGTGGCCTGGACTTGTTGACAGATGAGGAGCATTGTTGTCATCATCTTGGGTTTCTTGAGGAAAGTTTGCAGTAGAAAGCGCACTGGAGTCAGAAACAGCTCTAATATGGGTTTGAGATTGTTCAGAGCCAAAGGCACTGGATGATTCCCTTCTAGATGGTGACAATGATGGTTGGCTAGCTGAATCCACAGTGCTTTCATCTGAGCTAGCAGACCTGTCATCCAAACCAGCAGGAGATATTCTTGCAAGATCCATATATTGCCCATTAATTATACCACTTAAGGAACCTTCTGAAGTTGAACGGGGATGCAAAGGTGATGATGTTTCCTCTAGCTGAATCCCACCAGAAGTTATGTTATTACCTGGTGAACTAAAAGAGCGAGAACGTGCTGACTCAGGTGAGGATGGCTGGTTGCTCCTGGGGTGAGCAAAAACAGGTGACTCCCTGGTTGTACCAGATTCCATATACCCATGAAGGACGGATGGTGGATTTAGATTTGTGGATTTTGTGGGATCAACTAGTCGCACATTGTTAGATTCACACCAATTTGCAATTAAAGCTTTTACAGTATAATTAGGTATTAGGTTGGTATGAGCCAGAGTTTGACGAGTCTTTGGACAAACTGTAAGCCCAAGATCAATCCAGTTCTTGATGAAAGCTCGCTCATATGTTTGCCCTGATGCTACAATCACAGGATCAGTCATCAACTCCAAAGAAAGAGGACAACAAAAATCAGCAGGTATTGGAACTGGGCTGCTACTCTGAGCTTGCTTAAGCATAATGAGACGCTCATGCATATGTGTTATGACAGCAATCATTTGATCAATGTATTCAGCCTCCTCGGTCTTTTCAGATTGTTCAGCATTCTCCTTCAACCTTTCAAGGGCCACAGCCTCAATAAGAACATCCTGATTAGACATTAGGCCCAGTCTATCAGCAATTATTGTCAGGACATCTGGACTGGGTCCTGCATATTCCAGTTGTACAATAGCTTCCTTAATAACTGATGAGCTTTCTTCATGTCCCAACAGCTTAAGTTTATGTGAACATTGCTGCAATTTTTACGTTAATTATACATCCAATTTACTTTTTTCATATAAAAATAAATCCAACTGAATGAGGATCTTAAATTAACTACTTGATCAGTAGAATATTCTACCTGTAAATCTTCGGAACTCAATTCATCAGGGAGAGAATGCTGAGAAACCTTCAGCTGCTGGAAAATATTGAGCCCTGAAGTGCGAATTCTTGATATCAGGGGTTCAACTTGCATAACCTAGCCAACAAGAAAGAGGAAGCAGTGAGAACTTGACATGCAATCAACATGAAAAAATTCAAACCATAAATTTTTATGAGAAACAGGCACAACACAACAAAAGAGTTACTTTACATTCTAATTCTACAATAGGTGGCAGGTGGCAACCCAACTCATCCGAAGATACTTGCATGCTTCTCAATTCCAACATAATCAAATTTCACTAAGGTGGAGACAAAAGAAACAGAAACCCTTTTAAAAAGGACTGATGTCTGGCTACGCTTCCTTGAAAAAGGTAATATGGATAGGAACTGAGTTCCAAGTGGATTAGAAAAGGATCCATAAATGGATATATCGGAGAATGGAAGTTGAGCATAGAAAATAACAAGTGGTAGTTATGTATTTGGAGTATATCTGACAGTAGGCTGCGTGATTAGACTAATGTTTGGTTATTTACACTTTTGTGGACAGAAACTGTCTCTGAGACAGCAAATGTATTGCTGTACTATGTAATTTCAGTGCTCTATATCATATTTTACTAGTTTATTAATTGATATTCTATCATTTTGGTCCAACACGAAGGATCATTAGAAAGGGAGATCTGTTTGGCCAGTGAGTTGATAATTTGACAGTAGTTTCTGATTCTGTAGATTTATTGGAGCAGGGAGAAAATAGAATGGATCCTGGTTCATTGATTCCAACTTTTTCGTAAAATAGAGACCTCACATTTTTGTGTCAACTGAGAGGAGTGATGAGAGGGTGATAGACTCACTGGGTAATTGGGAAAAGATTTAGGGATTCCAAACAAAATAAAAGAAACAAATTATAGGATTATTCTTTCTCCAGATCAGTATGACCCTGGAGAAAATGATGTACAACTCAGGGAATTTCAAAAGTGCCCAGACACTCTCCCAGTAAACACTGCTACAACAACAACCTTCCCTGTCTGACCAACCTCCTATTTATTTTACTAGTAACAGAACAGTTATTTCTAACTACTCTTAGTTAGTTACAACTGTATATCTCAGTTAGTTACAAATTATCGGATTATTCTTTCTCCAGATCAGTATGACCCAAGAGAAAATGATGTACAACTCAGGGCATTTTGAGAGCGCCCAGACACTCTCCCAGTAAACACTGCTACAAATACAACCTTCCTTGTCTGACCAACCTCCTCTTTATTCTACTAGTCACAGAACAGTTATTTATAACTACTCTTAGTTACAACTGTATATCTCAGTTAGTTATAACTACTATAATGCTCCTAGTTTGTTACAACTGTATTTGTATCCCAATCCTCATTTTGATTCTTCTTCCTTCACACATACACTTTCCTAATGAGGGGTCTTGTATCAGAGGTATTAAAGGAATTCTGTGAAAAAGAAAATAAGGGGCTGCTACATCTAACTTATCAGGAACTTACGAAGAAAAAAATCAAAGGTTTATGTTTTTATTATGAAGTGGACTTTAAGCCTAACTCAACCCCATAAAACCGGCTCAATAAGGTGAGGTTTGCACCCACTTATATACTATGAAAGGCTCTCATCTCTAGTCGATGTGGGATCTCCAACAGTTTTAAATTTGAAGAAGGATCCAATCCTTTGCACCAATACAAGGAAAAACAGTCAAGGTTGGAGACTTGGTGATATAATGAAGCCCAAAATGATGGAGGTAATTGTTATTGAGGTAGATGATGAGAAGAAGGAAGAAGTGTTTTTCCCTCGAGGATGATTTTTAGCAGGTTGTGATGACAGGAACTGAAATACATCCTAGTTGGAAAAGGATCCATTAAAGGATTGTGGGTAGTTAATCATTAGGAGTATATGTGATAATGTGATAGATAATAACTGACCTGTATTCACCAATTCCATATTAGAAAGTGCACAATGAAAATTATGCACAGAAAATAACTGATGGCAGCTTATCTATTAATTAGGCCGGTATGCGGTTATTTGCAGTTTGTGGACAGAGAATACATTAGTACTTACATATCAAAACTCATAATCTTTGCAGTATTTCATTATTGTTGGAGATCCACATCCATTACAGTTATGGATAAATTATAATATATAAGTAGGTACAAACCTCATTTTAAAAGTCAGTTTTGTGAGGTTGAATTAAATCTAAAACTCACTTTTTAAAATAGTATCAAAAACTATTCTAAGCAAGTTCACTGGGTCTATATCGAACCGCTATCAAAACATCCACAAATATCTAGTATAACACTCGAGCTGTTTGATTCTCAACATAAGGAAGTACGTTGGAAATCCAACATTGACTAGAGATATGGTGTTTCCTTAAGAAATCATATAACTATATCAAAATAACCAACCATGTATATGGTTAATCCATGCATTTGGCAAGTCAAATCTGAATCCAACCATCTCCCAAGACTTAACTTATCGTGTCAGTCAATTTGAAAACAAACCTTCCAATGTAATGAAAACTGTAACATATAATATCTTCATTCAATAATAAGATGCACCATAGTTCACCATATTATTTAACAGGTGAATCCTAAGAAACATTAGATAATAAGAACTATCTATGGCAAGTAGATCCCTATGAAATGGATAGATTTTTCTATTGATAATTACATGGTTCCCATTTTGAATTGAATGGTTCAATATGGTAAATCTCATGGGTTTGAATCATTCTATATGTGCAAGACTAAGTTGATTGCATATGATCAATGTGAAATGAATAATTCAATTATTCATTTATTTTACCCTGTTCTTTCTTCAACCTTTTTGGTCAAAGAATTTGAAAGGTCAAAAAAGTTTATATTGTTTAGAAAGAACTGAGGGAGCATGTGAATGCACCCAATTTGATTATCCCATTGCTCTGTTTTCATTCTCCTAAAAGAGAGGCTCCGCATATTCACTGGCTCACTTTATGCATGCCTTATTTGGCTATTTCATTGCTTTGTTTCCATTCTGACTTGTGACATCACATGTTGTCTTGTGAAAGTAATGTTTAACTTGTATTATCAATTCCTATCTCAAAAGTATTACATTGAGCCTTCTAATTAAGTCTTTCATATTGATTCAAACATTCAAAACAATGTATCATTCACAATTCAAACATTAGCACGGTGATTCACAATTTGAATCATGATTTTAAAACCATTAAGTTAGGGACTTTAATCTGTCAGATTAAATTCTGAGAAGAAAGTATATCTTGCCAAATAGCATCTTAACTTCACACTGAATCAAACAAGATAGACAATTATAATCTGGAGGAAAATTATACGTGAACTAAGTTCAGCAAGTTGCACTTTGAAAAACTATATCTTTTCTGAAGATGTTAAATAAAATGACAGGAACACATGTTCAAAGAAAACAGAATAAGTTATTTTTCCAAACATGTATAGAAATAATGACGCAGAATCATAACCAAACCAAAAGAAACATGAGGAAATGATACAAGACAAATATATTAAAAAAAACAAGGTAAATGTTATCACATTCACCACCACGACTGCATGTTCTCCATTATCACATTCACCATCCTATAGTGGAAGCTTAGTTCACTTTACTTTGAAGTAAGTAACAACATAGTCAAATAAGACTTTTGTATCTACAAACTAAGAGTTAAGATATTATGAGACTTACAAAGTATACTTTGCTAGACAATAGGTGCCAGTTCTCAACATGCTCCTTTAATTCATTAACGGCAAGACCAATTTCTTCCAATATCTTACTAAGCACTTCATCAGAAGCTAACTCAGAATTAACAATCTCATCAATGATTGGCTTCAACAACTTAAGTATTTCCTCTGCCTTCTGGTAATACTTTGAGACAGGTTCAGAGCTCATGTTTCCAGAAATTGATAAATGCAAAAACGAGGATATGCCATTTACTATCATTTTTAACAATGATATCTCCATAACACCTGCACATAATATTATTACAACAACAATAATAATAAGCTGAATGTAGATACAAAAGAAAAGGAGGGAAACAGCTCTCGAACTTTAAATGTTCATTTAATTTCTATATAGCAAATTGAGTATACAGCATTAGCTAGAAAATTTTAACTATCACCAAATGACCTTCAGGTAAAATACACAACAAAAATATACACATAAGTACCAAGTAGAAGATTAGACCCTTCTCACACTCTCCACTACATGCAAGTAAAAAGAAAGATATATACAAACAAGTTCATCTTATAATTGAGCAATTAATAAAATCCAACATAGCCAACCATAAATTATGTTGTGATTTAATTTCATGCTTTAGTTTTATGTGTTGTCAAAAACTTATGTGATATGAGTTGTATAAGATTCTATGTATCTTCAATTTAGGCTTAATAAAACGTTTGTTGTTATTTAAAGGTTATTTTTCTTATCTGTTTTATCTTGGATTTAGTTGGAGAGCTTACAATCATACAATCCTACAGCCCCACCCCCCCTCCTTCTCCCCTGTTCTAACACTGAAATTTGATTTTAACAATGCTGGTCTAATCAACAAAAATGTCTTAAATGACAAAATAGGTGGACAGCTAAAAAAGCATTCCCCCATTCATAACTGTTTGTGGTGGACAGTGGGTTTAATAGGGTGCAGGACCAATAGCTTTCTCACCCAAAAGAAACCCTATCCACTTTCCATTCTCATCAGCCATCACCCCTTATCACCAAGAAAAATAAACTAGCCTCTTCTTCCCCGTCAGTAATAACCCCCTACCACCAACCATTTTTTCCCTGGCAGATATTGCAGAACAGAAGCTATCCGGCAACAGCTCAGGTTGCAGAGACAATCCGGAGACACCGCAAATGGAGGAGTGGTCCCCAAACCCACAAATTGCCGCAAATTTCAGTAATTTTGATCACAATAGTTAGGAACAACTTAACAGCCCTCCGAGGAGCAGCACGGTGTCATGACACTAGTATGATAGCTGCATTATCACATGCAATTTACTACTACACTAATAATATACCATTTACTATTTAGTTATAGCACTGAATTAGACCTACTTGCACAACTAAATGACAATTTAAGAGTTTTAATGGTTTAGAAAAAGAGATGGTAAGACCAAGAGCATTGCAATAAATGGAGAAATCAAATAAGGCTAATAAGCAAGATGGCAAACTTTAAGTCAGTATCGATATATAAATACATCATTGGAATAAGGAAATTTTGAAGAAAAAGAGAGCCTAGTATCAAATGACAGGCAACTAACAGGCCTATAATGAGTCACACTACAGTGTCAACCCCATCATGTAATGGTACATGCACACAAGTTAAACAAGCCAGACTGTGGTTTCAATTGACATGGTGAAATGACAATTTGAGAAGAGTGGAGTCCCTCGATTACAAGTAGGGATTCTGCCTCCATCTCAAACCAAACAAAAAGGTAACTCGTACTCATGCATCCTCTTTCCTACCTGATCTTGTAACGTTATTACTCAGAAACTACCGTGCAAATGCACCCATCATCATTAGAACATGACAATTCTATTTCGTAATATATATTGGCATTCGAAGTAACATCACTCTACCTAGAACTTGAAACACAACCTGAGTCAAGCTAAAGCAGTCTAGGCTAGTAGGATTAACACAAGACACCCAAAATTTAACGGTGTTTTGTCACACATCAAAGTAAGATTTACAAGCGTCCAACCGAAGCAAGTATAACTCTCTTGAATCAGTTTGACGTGAAAAATTATATATACATGCTTGGCTAGAGTGTATCCACACGTACTAATATAAGTGTTTGGATTACTGTTTCAGAGATTTAAAACATAAATTCCTACGTTCCCATGCACTAAACGTAGAAGGAAGTATTCTGTCTCATCGAGATGAAAGTAAGTTTCGTTCAACGCAAAATCGGTGTCCTCAATCACGATGAGTTTATGAAGTCAAACGCAGCTACAGTTAAGTTTGTTCCACATGACTAGCAATCAGGTTTCTAAAAACAACCGAAACTCCTTAATCTAGAAAAAACACTTGGAGCTGATCCGCTGAACTCAATTCAGCAGAAAACAAATCACAACTTCTTTTTCTCTAACGCTTAACCAGCAGCAACTATATTTCAAACGTTCCTAGTTTTTTCCTCTTCTTCTCTCCGTTAACAGCGATGGAAAAGCGACTACAGTTGCAAACGCACACAAGCAAATTGTCACGCTCGGTCAAAGCTAAAATTCTGATAAAACTTTAATCAAACACGGAATTTACCGATGGAGTGAAAGGAGATGCCACTGTTTCCAGAACTGTGCTCGATTCGATTCGCCAAGAGATTGAAGCAGCCAGCTGGAGTTCACTTGCTCTCGCTCTGGTTTCTTCGACTTGGCTCGCCGCCGGCGAGGAAGAGTGAACGGTACGAGCGCTGGCGAAGGAGCGGCGCGCTAATTTTCTGGCCGGCGACGGTGGCGATTCGACGGAGGAATCGGACGTGCGACTAGGGCGAGGTCCTCGAGGAATTGGGAAATTGTAGAGACTCCGTCCTCTTTTCGCGTTTTTGATTTTTGATTTTTTATACTTTTCTTTTGTTGAATCCGAAATTCTCTTGATGGTGTTTTTTAATTAGGAATGATTGATGAACTTAATGACATGATTAGATTAGATGACTAATAAAACAAGCAAAGTACCATTCACACTGTCATCGGTACTGGTAGTACCACACACTCTTATCATCATCATCCATCAACTATATATCATTTTTCACTTCCAACTAAATTCTTTTAACATGATTTTCATAAACATACTTAAAGCTTTTGCTTTTATTTCTCTTTTTTTTTTGTATAATTTTTTTAAAGGAAATTCTCATATTTTTCTCCAATAGTTTCTTTTAGTTAGGAAATAATTAAGCATGTGTTATTTTCAACTAATTAAAAATTTACTTAAAGTAAGTATTTTAATGTTTATTTATCTTTATATCTGTTTTGGTTTTAAAATGGACTAAATTTATCATAAAATGCTTTAACTGCAAATAATAATAAACATGTTTTGATTTTTTTAGCTTACACGTTTGTTCATAATACAAAACCAAATCCCCATTAATGGCGTGATTCCTTAAACATATGCATGTGCTTCCTAGGGCAAGTTGTATTCATTATTATTCAGAAAAACCCATAACACTAAACAATATGCATCTATTACTCCCACAACATTCTTTCACCCTTTTTTTTTATCTTAGGCCCTTGAATGTAACAACATTCATCATTCCTCCTCTATTTTCTTTATATATATATATGAATTTAAGTCTATTGAGATAATATTATTAGAGTGACTGTATTTAATATATTATCTATTTTGAAATTTAAAAATCTTATTTTAAAAACACATCTTAATAAATATATATATATATATATATATTATTAAGTCTAATTTTTTTTATTAAAATATATAATATAAATAAAGAAAAAGAAAGAAAGACACCAAATTGTAGATAAAATGAAAAAGTCAACGTTAGGTCTAATTTTTGATATGATGTGTGATGTTTCCATGCTAAAATAAAACAATTTTTTTACAAAGATTTACAAGTCAAACACAAAATTAGGTGAATTTAGTGTATTATTAGAAAAGAAAAATTGGATTTGCATTGAGGTTTCTAGTGTAATAAAATATATTTAAAAAATATAGTTTTCTAAATTAAAAGCAATGATTCCTTAATTTTTTCAATCTAAATTTTAGTTTAATTAAATTATTTAATATAGTAAATATTAAAAATTTATAAATATACAAATGCATATATATTTATTCTAAAAGAAATTATGTAAAGGTTTCTAAAAACATTTATGACTAATGTAATGTAGTCAAATTCGTAGTCACTCTAAATATATAAAAAGTTTATTTCGTGATTTTTAAGGTCAATTGAGTTCAATAACAGAGAGTCTTAATTTGTTTCGTGTAAGTTCTCCGTATTATATCACTTCTAGAATCTTTAAAATATTTTTTATTCTTATAATCCATATTTCGTTAATAAAAACTATTAAACTTTATGTTATGAAAATCTTATAAAAACAAATCTTAAAATTAGGACTATGTTGTTTTATGCATTTAATAATTGTATTTGTATTTCTTCGCAAATTTGATTTAAAATTATATGAGCATACATATGATACGACATTTTAGCAAAGTACCATATTATTATAGTAATAAATCTATAAAATATTTAATGAAAAACATACAGAAAAATAAAAATCATATCATATCATTTGGTACCCAATACGGTACTACCAATGCAATACAATACAATACCTACGATACGAGTGGTATACGTAAAAATGAAGGTAAACAAAATCCATCGTGTCTGGTGTGTGAGCTGAGGTCAATTCCATTCTCTTATCGACTCGCTCTCATGGCTCACCTTCGACTCACCAACTCGCTCTCTTCTCCCCTTCCCAACAAACTCGTTACCTTCTCTTCCCAATCCCTAATTCTCCACCGCCCTTTCTTCTTCGCCAAACCTAAACCGCTCATCCGCTTCGCCCGCCGGAACGGTCCGCCGCTCGTCCTCGCCGCCGTCGGCCAGGCCGAACCGAACCGCCTCCCTCAAACCAATGCTCCGCAGGTCCTCCCCGGGGAGGAGGTATGCAATTCCACAATTAACTTCAAATTCCGTTCAAATGCAATTTCGTTTCATTTGGTTGTAGGAAGTACGATTTTTGGTTTTGAAGTTGGTTGAGTTTTAATTTAATGGTCCAGGCTTTCTTAGTATTTATTGTTTAGAACTTTAAAGAACCGCTGAGAAATTGTGTTAGGGATGATATAAACATTTCGAGTATGCATGTGGACAAAATTTGATCAGCGAAGTGGGTGATTGTGATTTGTGAGGAATTTATAGAAGTTGTCATTTGCCTTTGTAGGAGGATTTGCCCTCAAAATCTCAAGAACAAGGTAGTCAGCTTAGAAATCGGGTTGTTTTTGGACTTGGCATTGGAATTAGTGTGGGTGGTGTGGTTTTGGCTGGCGGATGGGTCTTTGCTACTGCCCTTGCTGCTGCTGTCTTCACTGGTGCACGAGAATATTTTGAATTGGTTCGGAGTCATGGAATTACTGAAGGAATGACACCACCTCCACGCTATGTATCACGAGTCTGCTCAGTCATTTGTGCCTTGATGCCATTGTTTGTCATGTAAGATTGGTTAGTGCACCTTAATTTTCCATTAGTGCTTGCATCTTGTAATCTTGTAATCTTTAGTATTTGCATTTGGATATCCCTCATGTGCATTTAACAACGAAAAGTTATTGACATTTATTTTACGTGTTGAGTGCAATTTATTCCCTAGATTTTATGTCACTACACCTGTCATTTAACTTCTGATTATTTCAAAGCATATTTGCTTTATGTGGTCCACGTTTTCAACTATAGTGGAAATGAACTAAAAATGGTAGAGGGAAGGGTGATGAAATTTGCCTTCTGCATATTTAAAGAAAATGGCAAGCTTTTGGGATCTGAAATCTTTCTCCCTCCTGCTAAAAACTAAAAGAATGAATGAAATGGAAAACCTGAAATTTGTTAGTGGCTGTACCCGTGAAACTTGTTATCATAAAATTCCTTACCTTAAATTGTCCTGCATAGCCCATTTAAGCTTGTTATGCTTTCATGTTTCATTGGAGTAATGTGGATGAAATAGCAAGGAATCGTCCAAGGTAGTATCTAAATATTAGCTGCTAATCTAAATTAGTGATCTTTCACATTAGGGGTGTCTATTTATCATAGTAGTAGTCAATAATGATATCGGTTTATCACCCTTTCTTCTCAATATCTTCTTGGCTCTTTCTCTAACACAATTAGTGTTCTGTTCATTCCACAAACCAACGTTTCTAGGGACCATAAATCATTTGCTGCACCTGCAAGGTAGTATCTTTTTCAACTTATCTTGATTGTTCCCCCTACATTACCCCCTATCTCTAATGAAATGGTATCAAAGGGATATCAACCTACCAACAAAATATCGTGTTTTATCTTGAAAAAGGAAAACCCCCTTAAGGATTTTAGTTGAAGAAGTATTTTTGTTTACCACTGTTAAGGAAGAAGATGAAGATGGTTTGGAATGTCTCACATACCCACTTCTGTCATTTACAGCCCATGCGATGATTTCAATCCTTCCTATACATTGAGGGCCTTATGTACAACTAATGAAGTTTGAGAAATGCCCCAAACCTTAAGGGATAATACGTATTTTACCTTTATAAGTTTGCTTTGCTTTTTATAAGTATAGTATGGACACTTATGTGTAGTAGAGCATCTAAAATGTATTTATAGGTCCATAACTTCTGCTATGGGAGGTTGATGGGTCTTGCTTGCTGATTGATTTGTATTTCTGATATACGCCAGGTATCGTGGTCATATTGACGTTTCTGTGACTTCTGCTGCTTTTGTTTTGGCTACAGCACTACTCTTACAAAGAGGAAGTCCCCGTTTTGCACAGCTCAGTAGTGCAATTTTTGGGTTATTTTACTGTGGATATCTTCCCTCTTTCTGGGTGAAACTTCGATGTGGTTTAGCAGCTCCAGCTTTGAACACAAGTAATTAACTTTTTTAATTCCTCTTTCAGATTTAGTTCTGTGAATGTGGGGCTGGGGGGATGAGATCATTTTTTTCTTAATCAATAAAAAACATCTGCTGAACTAAAGTCACCAGTTCTACCCTTTATTGGCAGTTATATCTCTTTGTTGTAGTGATTATAGACATCAACCTTGGCTTTGGTATATTGTTCACAAAATGGTTATTAATCTAGATGTTGCTATACAATATTCTGATTATAATTGTTTTATCTCAATTGCTTGCTTCCTTTTTTCAGTAGTGTTTCAATTTTCATTCTGGTAAGGTTATGCCACTGTGTTCTCTAACTTTATTATTGCATGGATATTGAGCACAAACACTTGTTTTTGATGTATAGCTGGTAACATTTGTTGAAGGTCCATTTCACATGAATAATGTAATTTATCACTGTACTCTTCACTTTTTACCTTTGAAATGTGTGATTAAGTGTACTTGTAATTTATTTGTATATGATTCCATGTTTGAACCTAAATTTGTGGATCCAAATGCATTATTTGTTCATTGTAGCTGTTTAGTTCAAAATTTAATACATTGTTTGAAATGTGTGCCCATGGCTGAAAAGAAATTAAACTTCAAATAGTATAATAGTATGAACTAAATCATGGAAACAGGTCTGTTAATTTTTCCTCCTTGTATAGATTAAGTACCTGGGTTTCTCTAGTTCAGAAACCCATTTGGTTATATATCTAGTTATTCTGCTTTCATGTGCAAAGTTTCGAATTTGACTACTGCAGTAGCAGCTCTGATTTCAATATTGAATCAAATGCCTGGTTGACATTATTCAGGACGCTTATATATAGCATAGTTCTGTACTCCCTATTTTCTATATGTCTTGAATTAGTGCATGTCCTTAATAGACTATTATTTTGTAGGGATAGGAGCAACGTGGCCTATACTTCTTGGTGGCCAAGCTCATTGGACAGTTGGTCTTGTGGCAACTTTGATTACCATAAGTAGTGTAATTGCAGCTGATACATTTGCATTTCTTGGTGGCAAGGTATATAAGCGTATTGGTTTGTGTTGTTAGTAAGTAGGATATTAAATGTACTACTAGAAGTTGTTAGAAGATTCTAGAGATCTCTTTTTAATAATTATTTTAGGGTTAGAGTTCTCTATGTATAGGGTTGATGTACTGTTTCAATTAATTCAATCTAATAAAAGATCTTCTTCCATTTAGATTATTCCTTATACGTTGGTATTAGAGCTTCCAATCTTGGAGGCCCTATTTCGGTATTTCTTCTTTACCGTCTTAGCTACAGTTCTTTTTAGGGTTGCCTGAAGTGCACCCAACTGGTGGCTCTATCACCACCCACCGCTGCCGCTGTCGGAGCCACTTCCGGCACTGTCGCCTCTGTTGGATCTGTCACCGTCACCAAAGCTTTCTGTCTTACTGTTTCATTTTACTTAGGAAGGAGACTAAGGAATCCTTATTATTTGGGGAGAGAGGAGAGTGGAGAAAGGTAGGCTGGATTATTGTCAGAAATCTGTTAGACAAGTATTTTTTTCTCTGGGAGGAGTCTTTGAGTCTGGGTATTTTTCTTGCTTGTAGAGCCATTGAGCTCACTGATATTCCTTAAATTAATAATATTATAACCTCTCTTCAATTTGTCTATCAGATTTTTTCAAAACAAAGTTCCAACTGATATTAGTGGTGTTCAAAAAGGTTCTCTTAATGTTAGTATAAAATAAATTACTTTTAGTGAATAAATTATTAAGGTAAACAAGTTTTGAAGCTTTGAGTTGTGAAAGATTAGAGCATCTCCTTTCTGAGTGACAGTAGCAGGTTGGCAGTAAACAAAATCCTGACTTTGGTGGAGCCAATACTAGCATTTACAAAGTGAAAAAACAATTTATCTTTTTCCTTGTATGAAAGTGTTTTATAGAGGCTATTGCATTTTTAAGTAAAAAATTGGTGTGTAACTGATTATTATGAATTTGTCATTATATAAATTATTAGTTTTCCTTGACTAACATTCAGACGGTTTATTTGTTATTTGTTCCAAAAATAACCCTTAATCTAGCATTAGTTATGAAATTTCTTTTTGTACCTTCATGCAGGCATTTGGTAGAACACCACTCACCAGTATAAGTCCGAAGAAGACATGGGAGGGTACTATTATAGGCTTTTGTGGATGTATAATTACTTCTGTAGTACTGTCAAAAGTTTTCAGCTGGCCAATATCTTTATTAAGGTACCCCCTACCTGTCCTTGAAGTTAATCAGTGTGTTGAAAGAAAAATGTTAGTATCATAGTTGTTTTGTTCTTTACAAGGTTACTTGTCTTCTGTTACTCTATAGACTTTATTATTCTTAGAGGAACAATCGTACATTTACCATACATCTTTGTATCCTGTGAACTGTTATTTGCACATGGTAATTTGTGGTTTTTACATGGATTTTTCAGTGCAATAGCACTTGGCGTTTTGATTTTCTTTGGATCAGTTTTCGGTGATCTCACTGAATCAATGATTAAACGTGACGCGGGGGTGAAAGACTCTGGCACACTAATACCTGGTCATGGTAATCCTCTCAGTAATATCTCCTTGATACATGCCTTATTTATTTTATCGTTTGATACGAGAACTTTTACTGCAGACAGAAGAAATAGTAA
The DNA here is from genome assembly GCF_051622355.1 of Phaseolus vulgaris. NCBI lineage: Eukaryota > Viridiplantae > Streptophyta > Magnoliopsida > Fabales > Fabaceae > Phaseolus > Phaseolus vulgaris. Next base: position 25,344,955 of record NC_143503.1, read on the forward strand.
TATATAAACAATTCTGTTATTTTGGTTAAAGATTTGATACACATACAATAATTTGTTCATTATTTTATATCTGTCTCTCCATATTATTTATTAATCTTAATTTTCTCTCTCTCTTTTAGCTGTAAAACAAATTCTTTATGATAAAGTTGTAAATTTATTTTAGTTATGTCATCTTGCCACCAAAGACAAACATTTCCTGTTAGAATCCCACCTTATTTTTTCTCCGTTAGAAAGTACTTGAAAGGTGGAAGATATTTTATTAACTCCAATCAATGCAGGTGGAGTACTAGACAGAGCAGACAGTTATCTGTTCACGGGTGCTCTAGCATATAACTTAATCAAAACTATGTTACCACTGTATGGAGTATGACATGAAACAGTGTAAGTGTTGCTTCAAGTATGTTTAAATTTTATGTACTTTTACTTCGAAACGATATGTTATCAGTAAATATTTAGTAACATAATCTTTATCAAAATTTTTAAGATATTTTTGTCGGCTATAATTTTTTTTAAATTAGGTGGTACCTACATGGCATGTTCACTGACAACGTGGGCGCGTTACCAACAATAAATTGAATTTAAATGCTCCTGCGTAAATTGGGACGAGCTTCTTTGTTGGAAGGATAGATTTTTCTGATGATCATCACAAAAGGAGCAACAGGAATTTTCTTATCATCCCAGGCCAAGTTGACCATAGTGGTTGCTGCTTTGTAGACGTTGCATGAGGTCATGGATACGAGGACTAAGCAGAGGTAGCATTGGTTGTATTGTAACTTGTAGATAGCCACAATTGGATTTGAAAAAAAAGGGTGCTGTTGCTCCAATCATTTTGATGTCTTGCTAACCAATAATTTGAGGATACTGTAAAACAATCATTATTAATTATGTGGTGTTAGTAAAAGTAAATTTTTGTTCTTGTTTATCATCTACTTATCATTTATATGTTTCAAGGCGCTAAAAACATCATATATCTGAATCACGTTTTAGGGTTTGTCAGGTAAAGTAGCACACACAAGAATTGTCTGACTAGTTGAAGCATACATTAAAATTAAATTAATAAAGGCTTGCTAGGAGGGAAAAAAAAAGAGAAGTTATATAAATTTGATATATCCATTTTATTATATTAACATTTGTAGCACAGATTCACATAAAACATGTCAACTGGCAAAAGAAAAGAAAATAATATAGAGGATGCTGATGTGTGCACTCAACTTCCACTGCTGTCATTAACTTCAATAAGATTGTTATAGAGCACAGAATAATTTCCACCAAAAACAGAGCACAGAATAAAAAACAAACTTAAATACTTTCTATATGAGCATTTATGTGGTACTAAAGTTCAACTTTACTCGTGATTGCCATCCACATTCTCTATTCACATTACAATCACTGAAAAAAAAAATAAAAAAAATATAAACTACAAAAAGTAAAAATTAAACTTTATCCCTCCAAAGATTTAATATTACTGCATGAATCAATAAAAACTAAATGATCGCAACAATAATAATAAAAGTAACTATAGTGAAATCATAATGCATTTATTCGTAATATGGGTTCTAAACATTGAGCAGTGATAAAAAACGAATAAAGTAATTGAAAAGAGAAGAGTGATAGATATGTTTATTCTCTCAGTTTCTTCCATTGTTAGAGCAGACCAAATCCAAATCTTTCATGATAAGAACCCAATTCCATCCGTGGTCATTTTGATCACAAACATAAACTCGTAATGAAATAAAATAATGTTTATAATAGTTATAAAACAAAAAATGTTTTGGCTTTACTTCTATTTTTATATTTTTCTAAAATCTAAAATTATTATTTTTGATCCTTATAAAATGGATGAATTTTGACTTTATTTTTAATAAATTACTTTTCTTTAGCTTTCATTCTTCTGAAATCTAAATTCACTATTTCAGTTTCTTTAGAGTGATGTACCATAGTTTTAATTATTATTTAGATTATTATAAAAAATAAAAAAGGTAGAATATTATTACATGGAGGGGACTGATAGAGAGGCATTGAATGAGTGAAACTATAAACGGCGGCTAAGGCCGAAGGATGCGCACAGCCTCTCAATGCCACACAATTATTCTCTATTTTCTTATCACTTTTATTTAAATCTATTAAATATCTCTAACATTTCACAAAATAAAAAATATACATAAAATTTGTACATGTTATGAGTTCTTATTAAAAAAAACACATATATTTTCATCCTTTACCCTACTTATTTTTTTATTTGACCCATCTAAAAATATTCACTCAAAATATTTAATAAAATTTTCAAAATATTAATTCCTTAAAAATAATATAGCCAGTATTTTATATTTAATGTGAATATTATTTATTCTATTTTTAATTCATATTTCCTAAAACATTAGTTAATATATATTATTCTCTGAACTTGGTCCTAATCTCAAACATCAACATAATAATAATAATATTATTATTATTAATCCAAAAATGTAAAAAAAGAATGATAAAAATATTAAAAATAACTATATCGGTGCGGATGCTTTATAATTGCTTCAACATTCAAATAATTAAGGGGAGTTATCTTTTTTCAAAATTATGTTGAAATTTTGAATTACTAACTATTATTAGAGTTCAAGGTTTGAAGTCAAATATTGATTTTTACACCCGTGCTTAATTCCAAATCTAAAAGCATTAGATCAGTGATCAACTTCTTCACTCTTTTTTTTTATATATAATAAAATTAATTTATAAGGAGAGATTTACACTTCTTCGTAATGTTTTTATTTTCATTTGATGTGAGATTTCAAATACATCATCTCACATATCGTACGTGAAACTATATAATAAATTATTTAATAGCGATTCGATAGTGATGACGTAACCAACCCAACAAATTTTTGCTGAAATAAACTTTAAATGACTATGATATCAGAATAATAAATTTTAAGTCTAATTCAATCTTATCAATTTTGACTCATACAATAAAGTTTACACTTATTATATATATATATATATTATAAAATGTGGTTAACTCTAATCCAAATGAGATATTCAATAATGATAAAAGATATTAGAAAGTAAAACTAAAAAAAATATAATTTAAAAAATAAAAAGCATGCCTCATAACTAATAAAAACAATCTTGATAAAACATATGAGTTCAAGATAAATTTAAAACTATTAACTTACTATAGACGGATTAGAGGGAGTGTGAGAAAATGTAAGAGTGATGATTCCAAAATATCTTTACTTTGGTAAAAGCAGATACAGATAGCAAACAATTAGGAAGAGCTATAAAAGAGAGTGAAAACAAAGGGTGTGTTTGAAAAAAATGAAAGGGGAAAAAGGTGAATAATTGTGGCCACTGATTATTCCTACAATAAGTTAAAGAACACACGATCCTATTATTTTAAATCTTCCATCAAACAAAACCATACATTTCATAAGCTACTTTTTTTCCCTTTGCGTACATCTTTTAAACTATTTTTTTATTATAAATCTTTCAAATATGTTTTCAATAAATAGATTGATAAATAGATTGAGTAGTTGAGTAAGTGTTTGATGTAGGACATGGAGAGTTGTTTAAAGGAACATTCAACAACTCTTCATCATGCACTTTTTCATTTTGGTTGAAAACAAAAAGCAATCAATGTATAAAATATATAAAACAAAATAATATGTTACTTTTAAACTATAAGTCAAATCTAAATGAAGAAATTTTAATTTATACATGTTATTAGTATATCAAATCCTATTCTTTACGAATTTGAGTTGAATTAGATTATTAAAAATTAAAATTTTTACTACATTAAAAATCCAACTCATCTAGATTGAATCCATAATAAATTGGGTTAGCTAATCCATATGATAATTATTTGATTATTATTTAAAATTATCATTTACTATTTGTATTTCTATGCATATTAATACATTATATATATATATATATATATATATATATATATATATATTATAATGACCATGGCACATCTTAATATATATTTAAAATAATATCTGTAACATGTGATAATTATTTAGGGTTTATTTAATTTTTGTGTTTGAGATGTTTATTATTATAATATTTAGAGTTTATATAATAAATAAATTTGAGTTTTTAGAAAATTAAAGTATTTTTTTTTAAATTATGTTAGAACCATACTAAAATTATTAAAAATTTAAGAAATATTTTTTTATTTGAACACTTCACCACATATCCTATAAATATTGTACAGTATCAGTGTCCGATAGTGTGTCCAATACAGATACATCATTTAAAAGACGTGTCCAAACTTTATAAGTCAGACATCTTATAAGCCGGTCCACTCCCACTATTCTACATATTTTTGTAAGAGATATATTAGCCTTTGACTATAATAAATATACTCCTTCAAAATTTTAATAACAACTAATTAACTCATTGATTAGAGTCAAATTAAGAAACTAATTAATTTAGTTCATAACATTTAATCTTTCATTATTAATGTGTTTGTTTTTATCAACTGTACATATCAATATTTAAAGTATATTTTTTAAGAAGTTTTTTTTATATAAGACAAAATTAGACCTTCAAAGAGTTTAAAGCATCAATATATTTTAAGTATTATTAATCCAGTTCATAAAAATAACTCACAGTTAAAGTTTTTTAAAAAAAAGTCATTGTGAAACTGCTTCCTAAATTTGAACTAATTTGATTTTTTTTTTTTTATAACTAAGTTACATATATATATATATATATATATATACAGAAACATCTGTTACTGGTTTTGTGTTGCATCTGTACCAACATGTGCTAATCCTGATCCTCAAGGTAGTCCATTATTTTTCTGTTTTATTTATTTTTTAAAATCTGGAAGAATTTCTGAATGATCCAGATGATACCATCGCCCATAGCTGTATGTACGAATTTAGTTGGTTCTTCCAAACTAATCATAAAAGCTTTTCCTCACAGGAAACCAAATTCCAGTCATGCTATTTCCTGCAAACAATCATCATAGACTAACACTGTGACTAAGATTTCTGAGGTTTTTATTTCTCTGCCACACTTTCATCTCTTCCCTCTACACCCTTTTGGATTCTTGTTCAATCAGTGATAAATTTTCCAAATTTAATCGGTAGTCTAGATTGTTGCTTTGATTCAGTTCCCATTTAAGCAATCATTTAGAGATCATATCTGTAAAAGATCACTGGGTTTACTTTCTTACATTTTCCATTTATTTTCAAATTTAATTACCGTGTGGTGGCCATTCTTATTAATTCATCTTCTGTGTTTTAAGATCAGCTTTTGATCTGTGTTCATCTTCTTAGTACATGATCTCTCCTTTTGTTTTTATTCAGATCTTGACAGTTATTGAACTGAGAGTTGTCCCTGTTCTTTTTGTTTATCAGGTTCCCTCTAATAAATTATCATCTGCCGAAAATTCAAGTTTGATGCTGAAGTTCATTGATTCACAGTTTCCGCCACATATTGTCGGTTGTGGTTGACAGAGACACTGGGAATGCCAAAAAGATGTGTCTTCTTGATTGCAGCTATGTGGCTGAGATTCATAAGGTGATGCCCCTGCTCTTGATGCCCCACTTAATGCTTGGTAAGAGTGGACCACAAGTTTGTAGCTCATTCATTAGCTATTCCTTGAAGCACAATAGGCACACAAGTTTTTTTATAGTGCCTGTTCTGCTAATACTTGATCCGTGTGAAGTCGGTTGAAACAAGTTTCTGCTATATGTATATATAGTTTTAGTTATACATACACTTCATAATAGCAAATGATATAGAATTTAAGTGGGTTGAGGAAGTTGTGTAAAAGTTCATATGGAGAGTAAACCAAATATCTTAATGCAAAGATATGAGTTAGGAAGATTACTTGGTCAGGGAACCTTTGGAAAGGTTTACTATGCTAGAAGTGCAATAACTAACCAGAGTGTGGCTATTAAAATGATTGACAAAGATAAGATTATGAAAACGGGGCAAGTTGAACAAATCAGGCGTGAAATATCTGTTATGAGATTGGCTAGACACCCCAATATTATACAGCTTTTTGAGGTTATGGCTAACAAGAAAAAGATTTACTTTGTTATGGAATATGCTAAAGGTGGTGAGCTCTTCAACAAGGTGGCCAAAGGAAAACTCAAGGAAGATGTCGCACACAAGTATTTTAAGCAGCTAATTAATGCTGTGGATTTTTGTCACAGTAGAGGTGTGTTCCACAGAGACATAAAGCCTGAGAACATTCTATTGGATGAAAATGGGAATCTAAAGATCTCTGATTTTGGCTTAAGTGCACTTGTTGAATCCAAGAGGCAGGATGGTTTACTCCATACTCCTTGTGGCACACCTGCTTATGTTGCTCCTGAAGTCATCAAAAGGAAGGGATATGATGGTACAAAAGCTGATATTTGGTCTTGTGGAATAGTTCTGTTTGTCTTGTTGGCAGGTTATCTCCCTTTTCATGACCCAAATTTGATAGAGATGTATAGGAAGATAAGCAAAGCAGAATTAAAATGTCCTAATTGGTTCCCACCTGAAGTATGCAAGCTATTGGGCATGATGTTGGATCCAAATCCTGAGACTAGGATTCCCATATCTAATATTAGGGAATATTGTTGGTTTAAGAAAGAACCTAATGTTAAAAACAAAAGATCTGTAGTGGAAAACAACACTGTCTCTTCTTCAGGCACTGTTCTTCCTGATCAAAATGATTGTGATGGTTTAGCAGCAGAAGCAAACGGAGAGTCAGTTGCCCCCTTAAGTATAAATGCCTTTGACATTATCTCCCGTTCTGTGGGTTTTGATCTTTCTAGATTCTTTGATGACAGTTTTCAGAAAAAGGAATCAAGATTTAGTTCAAGGTTACCTGCAAATGTCATCATCTCCAAGCTGGAAGATATTGCTAAGCAACTGAGGATGAAAATAAAGAAAAAAGCTGCGGGTTTGTTGAAATTAGAGGGCTTGAAGGAAGGTAGGAAGGGGGTTTTAACCATTGATGCAGAGATCTTTCAAGTTACGCCTTGTTTCCATTTTGTGGAGGTAAAAAAATCAAATGGAGATACATTGGAGTATCAGAAAATATTGAAAGAGGAAATTAGGCCTGCTCTTCAGGATATTGTTTGGGTCTGGCAAAGTGACCAACAACTGCAATCACAAACGTCAGAGGAACAGCTACATACCGATGACCAGCAGCAGCAACAACCACAGTCATAACTTGTTTTGAGATGTCATGCTTACTGCAATTCATGGCAATCCCAGTTCTTTCTTTTTTAAACTTTTTTCCATATCTTGCATTTCACGATGCTATGACCTCTCTGTAACACTTATTCCTCACTTTTAGTTGTTTCATCTTGTTGTAGCGTATCCTGTCTCATTTTTATTTTTTTTGCAAAGTTGTACACCGTTGGTCAAATTTTCTGTATAATACGAGCCTTAGGAATTTTTATCCAGTTTTTGTTCAAACCAAACTAGATTCGAAATATATGTCTTAGGAGATTAAGTACTTTACTTTTACTCTAGAGGAACTAAACCCCAATACCAACTTTTTGTGGAGCCAATCCACTCAAGCTAGTACTGTTACTCCAAATTATCTATGAATGCTCAAATCCATGTGTTAGAAGATACTAGGTGAAATTGGATCCCCACAGTTGATCATTGAGTTGCATGAGGTGCAGTTCTAAATATGATGGTGATTATTTGCAGAAGGAACTTTCTTATTTCAATTTAGTACAAAACCAAGTCATTTGAAAGGTTAAGAGTTGTGCAGTTAAAAAGTGTAACTGCAGAAGATCCCAATCCATGTTTGGTTGTGTTAGACAACAATAGTTTCTATCTCCTGAAAATTCAGAGAAATGAAATACTTAATAGTGAGGGTCGTGCAGGCCTCAAATTACTGGTTGCTTATAAACTGTCCGGAGGAAACTTCCTCTCTTCATGATACTTCCAAAGACCTTTGTCCCTTTTTATTGTTTGCACATAAGAGATTAGAACTTTGTTTATTAGCATTTGATAACAAGCGCTTTTAAAGTTTTTTGTTAAATAAGTTCCTCAATGATTAGTAAGTTATTACATCAGTTTTTGTTAGGATCCAATTGGAAGGTAAAAATTGAGTCTCATGTTAGAAATATATGATTCTAGTATGCAGTTTACATGGCCCTGGACTCTACAACTACAACCCTTAGCTTTCGTGGCGTGTTCTTCCAAGGTTCTAATCGATTGGTAGTTGAACCTTCCTCCATGTACTAGTTGCAAATGTTTGCTTATCATTGCAGTGACAGGCTATTATTCAATGTCATATGACCCTCATTTTTGAAAGACCAAGATAATCATTTACTCATGAAAGGGTCTCTTGTTTATTTTCAAAGGAATGAATAAAAACCAGCCAATTTTGAGACACCTTGCCTCAAATTGTCATCTGCTTAGTCCTTTTCAAAAACACTTTATATCAAAGTCAATGTCCCATGTGCCAAAAGCCAAGAAAGGAAAGAAGAGGTAAGCTTGGTGTTCTTAGCCGGAAGGAGCATTGCTCTTCTGAGGTGGAAAGAGTAGTATTCCTGAAAATTACACAAACCTCCTTTCATATTTGAATAAATTATAGGAGAGCTCTCTCCATCTTTTCACATAACTGAAAACTCCCTTCTATTAATGTGATGTCAAGATAAAAAAGAATTAAAATACAAATATCATCTAACTTTTTTAATATTTTATTTCTATTCTCCCATTTTCCAGATCTCTTATTTAAATCGAAACTCATTTGGTTAAGTATAGGATTCTTAAGAACAGACAAAATCAAAGTTTGAAGTCATTACTCAAAGGTTAAAGACAACCTTCAAAGAAAGTTTTTTGCTTTTGCAACATTAAAGGAAAATAAAAGGGCTAGGGTTCATAGATTACTTTAACCCTAAAATGTATGTTTAATGACGAGTTTGTTTCCATTTTTTTGTTTTTGTAATATAGTCATTATAATGAATTATTCACATAATGGTCTTGATATGCTTAGAGAAACAAGCAATAAGAAAATATGGATCCTGATTGTTTTGGAATATTTGATGCACATGATGTGGTCAATGGTAATGTAGAAGGGGAATGACTTACACTTTGTTTTCCTTTTTCCATGGCTCTTAAGAAGTGATAGTCGTCAAATTCTACAACAAAATAAGGACGTTGATATTTAAAAAATGTTTGGCGACAATAAAGATGATTTTGGCATTCATGTGTATATGTCAAAGCGATGTTTGGATGCAACATTAACCTGTTAGTAATGCTAATGTGAGTGAAGCTAATGATATGGTGGTAGGTGAATGTGATGATAAGAATACTGAAGAAGATACAGTGAAGGTTTTGGTAAGATTGTTAATGAGGGTGCAAGAGAAGATTTTGATGAGATTGTAAGTGATGTTGTTGATGAAGATGTAGATAAGAATGGGGTTGTCCTGATGAAGTAATGATTGAATGTAGGTTGGGATGATAATGGAAATGAAGGTAGTAGCTGGTCCTTTGAATGTAGGTATGGCTATATTTGGTGAGTGGTTGAGGTCGTTAATGTGGGTGCCACTAATAAAGTATTGGTCAACCATGAAGAGATTATTTCTTTTATGGGGTTGATGGTAACTTTCCAAAAAGAGATGTGAGAAAGAAAATATTTGTGATAATGATGTGCAATCTAGAAAATCATGCAAGAAGTTAGGTTTGTAGTATTAACATGTGTTGAAGTTGTTGAGTTCCAAGTGAATGAGAGGTCCTCAAATGTTGTTAAATTAGGAGAAAAACTGTGGATGTAATCAATGTAGTATATTTAGGTTTTCATGCAAACATGCATTGCATGTGCTTGCATAGACTATAACAATTGAGAATTAATGTGATTAAACTCTTATGTGTGACATTGATCTCCAAAATAGTGGAGTTATCCTAATATTGACCTTTTAGTACTGAAAAGGCTACCATGTACATAAGAAGAAAGGATGCTATGGAGGGATCTTTTAGGAGCCAAACTGTAAGAAGATTAAATGTGACTTGATCAACTTGGCAAGCAATTTGTTCATAACCATATATTTGCTAAAGAGCTCCAAGTAGAAAACAAACTGCAAAAAAACAAGTAATTTTCAGAAACAAGAAAATAATGAACCACCCATTCAAAGTCACAACAATGTATCTTAGACTAAAGTGATGTTAGTGGATCAAACTAAACACCTAACACACAAATATATGCTTTCAATCAAGTATTTAACATAGAGATGGATGTTTCCATTCAAGCGCCAAACATAGAGACAGAAGTAGGAGTAAAAAAGAATAAGAGAAGAAAGACCAAACAGAGAACTAAATCAATGAAACAAGACTAACTAGGAAGATTACTATGTCAATGTTACATTTTTGAAAAAACTTTAGAAACATATTCAATGACTATTTTTTTTAACAAACCCTACTATTAAAAATTGTGTTTAGTGATTGTTTTATTACGTAGGGCTGCTTTTTTGAAACCAAGATTGTTATGAATTCACTCTTCTGAATTCTGTCCATTTGGAATCTAAATTCGCCTTGCCTAATAAAATTCATTTGGTAATAAAAAACTGGTAGTATTGAAGGTGTAGAACAAGTGAAAGGTTTCAAAACATTTTTCATGCGAATAACTACTAACTCTTTTAGAAATGTTTTATTACTGGAAACAAACTCCTTGGATAAGAACACAAATATGGTAGAAAGAATTTTGGCAGTAATCAAAACTTGAGCAAATAAACAAGATTATATTTATTCGTTCAGATTTCTCCATTCTTACACTGTTGTGGTATGTGGTCAATAACTTCTTTGTGTGACCCATATCAGAGAAAGATAAGGGGGTGTGACACAGCAAATTATTTAACAACTAATGTTTTCTCACCACAGGTTGTGACAGGCCAGAAGCCTTACAACTGAACAAAGTTGGGGGAGTTTGTTAAGTCAATAAAATCAGTAACAAATGAAGGAACTCTTCTCTTCTTCCTATTCACAATTCCGCAACTAGGAGAAGGGGTAGACAAATCAATAATCTCAGCTTCATGAGGCACAACAGCTGTGCTGCCAGCAGTTCGATTTGTATTGGCTTCCAATGTACCACCCGATTGTGCTGGTTGACTCAAGCCAGAACCACTTCTATTAATCACATTCATAAAATCAGCTTCTTCAATGATCTCTATTCTTTGTAATGGAGTTGTTATTGTTGATGATGATTTCATCGTCAGTGGTGTTGTAGAACTAACTGGTAGGCGCTGCTCTTGTGAAGAGAATGAATTACCTGATTCTCTTGCTTCAGATTCTTTAATCCACTCATCAAATGCTTCACTAATCTTCTCCCCATGGATTTGATTTTTTGGTGAATCAGGAGAGTCTAAGTCATCACTTACATCTGGAACAGAACCACTAGCACTAGTATTATTATTATCATCAAATTCTACATCATCAATATTGTCATCTTCATTCTCTGACAAACCATTGATACTATAGCATGGAAGTTCATCTAGTGGGCCAATTTTGGTCTTCATGTGCGCTGGTAAGCTCGGGCAACCAGCACAGTGTTTCATGTACTTGGTGGAGAAGAAGTTCACAGTGATATTCATGCTGTGATCATTTATATCACGTCAGAATCAAAAACCAAATCATAGGTCCATTCCAAAGAAAAAAAATGTCAAATCCTACTTCTATAGAGATAGAGACCATACCTTTGCCAGGATGGAAGGGTGAGCATTGTGTATGCAAGTTTAATCTTGTTGGCAATTCCTGAGAGGGATTTAAATTCCACTGCTGCCTTCCTTACAGCCAATGATTCAACAGGGTGCTGCCAAGCCCATTCAAACTGCAAATCCCGAATCAAATTAACATAGAAAAGCATTTTCTTAAAAGTTGTCATTTAGATAGCATAATATACTTGCTTTCTAGTTGATCCAATCATGCCAAACTTCTCAATCAACCAGACCAAACTCATCTATGCCATGTAAAGCCCAACAAATTAAGTTTGCAAAGGAATAAAACAGGGAAATGGAAGAAGCCAAAACAAAAAGTGTTGGATCTGAGCTCATCATCCATATTTTCCACATTCTCATACAAGTGATTGCATATGTTAACCACAAAATGCAAGAATTTAAAAAGATGGATGTCGGTTGCCAAGTACATCTAGTAGCAAATTAGTCCTGTTGGGATGACATAGAAAGTGTTTAATAACTAACAACTCACTTAATTTTGAACATTCTTTAGCCAACAAAGACATGACATAGAAAACAATATCAGACTCAAACCTGAAGAGCAGAGACGTTTGTTGGGAAGCCATAGATACATAAAACCATCTCCCAAGGCCTCCTCTTCTTCGTTCTCCAAGCTCCACACCCAATTTCCCCATTGTGTTGCCTGATCCGGCGCCTTGGATTCACTGTAAATCTGAAATTGAATACACGGAAACATAAACACACGGACTACAAGCTTAAGATCCATCACAAAAATAAAAGTTGAATCATAAACATTTTCTAAAAGTTGTTAAATACCCATCACTTATCCCAGAGAAAAATTCAAAAAATTTCAACCAAAAAAACAAGTCGAAGCAGAAACATTTTTTTAAAAATGGTTAAACACCCAACCTTTCTACCAAACTAGAATTGATTTTTTTTTTTTCAAAAGAAACTAGTAGCAGAAGAGGACCATCAGATCATAAAGACACCAACTTATTAAACAGAAACCAAAGAAATTGGCACAAACCCAAAATTTGTATAAAGTACAAATCAAAAGGGGCGTAGGTGATTTTTGGATTGAGTAATTGAGTGTAATCAGAATTTGATCTTTTAGAGGTGAAAATAAGAGATGAACCCGATGTATGTGTGGCCTTTGTAGCGAGGGCTGAGAGAGGTCAAGAGGTAGCAAGCAAAGAACCCATTTCCTTCACTATTCTCTTTTTCGTTTTGGTTATTGCCATGGTTTTGCAAAGTTTCTTCTTCTTCTTCGACAGAGGCAACCCTTCTCTTCCGCATCTTTCTCTCTCTCTAATGAATGAAATATGACCGTTGATAAATGTTGGATATGTCTATGATATCGCATAAGGTCCCAATCATATTAAGTAGTATAATTTAATAGTTAAATTATGAAAATTAAATTATAAATTATGCTTGGAAAAGACATTATAACATGTTTTCTAAAGATACCCTTTTTTTTTAACAAGTTTGATTTGAAAAAAAAAATGTTATGTGCGGCATAATGATCAATTTCAAATGTGTAATTATAGAAATTTTGATTTGATTTGATTTTAAAATACTATCTTTTTTAATTATTGTTTTTGTAAAATGTTTTCTATCTTTTCAAAAGTTTTCAAATTCAATAGGAGATACTCCAGCAATGCTAAAGCACCCCATTTAAGTGATTTACATAAAATTGAAAGTTATATAAACATATTAACCATTTCAAGTACATTTTTTTTCCTCAAGATAAAAAATAACAACGAAAGCGTTTGAAAAAATTTATAACTATATAAAAAGTTTTAAATTATAATGAATAGTTCATTATAATTCGAAAACTTTATTAGAAAAGTTGTAATTGAAAAATGAAGAGACGAGAAGTACTTGAAAATAATTATAACTGTAAAGTAAATTTTCTATTCTTAGTTACATTTATTTGACTATAATTAGATAGTAATAATTTGAGAAAAACAAAATTGTAAATAAATAAGATATTCACATTCATATAGGTTTGCTTCAGAGTAAATCATCAATTTAACTTTTCAAAACTGAAAACTAACGAAAGTTCTTAAATATTTTAAAAACAATCCTTCCATTAGTTTTTTCTATGAAGTAAACAATTTTAGGGTTCGTTAGACTTCCACCATTGTTGTTATTTATCCAAGGTTTGCCAAGTCCCTAATCTTTAGTCGCATTCTTGGAAAATGGCTTTTTAAGGAGGAATTGTTGTTTATTTTTCTTAGTGTTCCATTTAGTTATTCATCATTATAGCTAGGAAAATCAGACACATTTTGGTCACAATTGTTTCATAAATACATCCAAGTTCCTTGTATTCATAAGTTTGAGTGAAAAACAATATGATAACAAGTGTAAAAAATGTAATATGGATCAATCAACCTTTCCTCTCTCTTTCATTTTCAATTTTGATCACTTTTTAACCATCCAACACTTTTCTTGCACAACACAACTAAGCGTAGCCTTAAGGGGGAGAACCAAAGTCAGAGTACATAAACATTTTGAAAAAGAAAATAAAATGAAAAGAAACCAAATTGCAATGAAGTATACATCTCTTCTCATGTATAGAACCAACAACACATAATAAAAGGTGTTACGATATAAAAGTAAAAGTAAGAATTAGCAATGACACTATTTGGAAGGAAGATATCCTGTTCAAAATTATTACATAAATTTGTAATTCTAGACCCTATCATAATCAACACAAATTTTCATCCTTGATTGTGATTTGTTACAATCAGTGCAAGATGATCTAACATTGCCATGACACTGCTCTCCAGAAATAGATAAGTCATCATAGAAATTTTCCCAGTAAGAAATCATACCAATGTTTCATACATATAAGACATTAGTTGCCGCCATTACCATGCAATATTAGTTGATCAAGGAAACAGAAGCCCGAGAACAGATAAATATTGACACTTCTGAAAAACAATTGGATTCCTAGCATGCTATTGGTGTAAAATGGCTTAATCAGTTCATTTCCATTTCCAATTTCTTCTTTGTTTCCAGTTTGAGAAGTATTTTAAAGGGATCCTAGTCCAAGATGTGGATTTGGAGACATGAAGTGAACACGAATAGTTACAATAATGTTCTTTTTTCGCAATTTCATTCTCCGGTTTTACACAGGGAAGTTTCCTTCACCAAACAACATCTATGGAAATTCTTCTCTTAGAAACCAATTTGTTCTTGCTTAACTACCTTGGAACCCATCAGCATCCAAAAATGATTTTCAGATAAGCTGTTTAGAGAACTCAACAGCCACCAACTCGGTTGCCTTATCATTATCCTTCTATTACTAGTGAGTAGTGAACCAGACAATATTATGAAGTTTAACCATATATAGATTCAATAACCCTCCCTTTGATTCATCCAACTTTCCATGTTATTCTATACTGCAGAAATTTTATTCATTGCCATGCCTGTCCCACTCTCTTATAACTTTCGACTACATGAAAATGGAACAACTTACCCTATTCCTGCATATACACCACCAGATACCTTGTGTTGCTAAACAATGACAACGCCTGCAACTAAATCTCATTGAATCAAACAAGAGGAGAGCATCATCAGTACACTTGAAAAACCCATATCACGTCACTTTCTCTCCTAAATTAAACAAAATCACGCTCAAGTATTTGAAATCAAACTAAATAGTCCATCAGGTATACAAAGATCCTTCAAATTAGTCCTTGAACGTTAGTAAAATATATCAGCACAGGGGCTAATTTAAAAACTAAATCGATGGTTTATTCTAACAATTTTACATGAGTACAAGAAAGAACCCAGCAATCCAAAAACCGAAATGTAAAAACTAAAAGGGTAACACACTTCATATACGATGATATACCAAAAACATAGGCTTCATCTTCACTATTATCATTATAATTGCAGTTATGACATTTTAACCATTCAAAAACCAACAACAAAAACACCAACACTATGAACAACAGCTTATGATACACAGCATCCAAATTGACCCCCAAAAGTTACAACATCAGAGGCAACGTTGAATCACCCATTTTGGGCCCAAAGAGATCATGGAACCGAACAAGTGCAACAACACACATCACGATCTCTTGGCAGAGTTAGAGACCAAATGCCTCCACAGATACCGCCCACTAGCCATATCCACGAAGGTCCAAAACCCGCACTTTACCAAAGCCCGAACCTGGATCCACACAAATTTAGGGTTACATAAAAAAAGTCAACGTTTTTGTGAAATTGAGGCAAAAGGGTGAAGTGGGTGAACCTTGGAAGTGGCGTTGGAGGAAGCATCGGAGGAGTCTGAGATTTTGGGGCTGGAAGGAGCAACTACCGCGTCGCCGTCGTCATCGGTGGTCGGAGTCTGAGACCTTAGGTTCCGGAGGACGAAGAAACCGGCGAGGGTAGCGGACAAGAATACGAGAATGAATCTGAGAGGACACATTTTGCTCTCTGAACAAGAAAGAAGAATGTGATTGAGGAACACGCGCGTGTGTGCTGCACACTCTTGGACACAAGAAACCAAAGAGATTAATATTTATTATGTGGTGTTGATTTATTAACATCCTCATAAACACATACATTTCATACTTTAATAACTTAATATTTTATTTTTTTAATTTTTAATTTTTAATTTAAAAATATTATTATAAATAATATCAAATGTATATTCTTTATTGTTCATATCAACAAAACTTTTTCTATTCATAATTTCCCTTTTAAGATAAAAGCTTATTGGTGTTAGTTTTATTATTTTAATTATTTATTGTGAGTGTTAGTGAATACCCAGTAAGAACAGTCCCATGTGGTTGGTGGTTAGATCAGATTAAGAAGTCAAATTCTTTGAAAAATGATTATGATAATGACACTTGCCAAACTTTAATTTGAGTACTTCAATGCATGTTTCTTGAAGTTATGAAGATGCTTTGGTTTTTTATTGCTGCAGTGATGACACCATAAATTTTTATTACTAATTTATATAACTTATACAAGGGTTGTTCTAGGAGAATGTGAATGGGTGTAATGATACTTTAGTGTGGTGCATTTGCTTGAACAAATTTCCCTTTTGAAGTATTATTTTATTTAGTATGTATCAAACTAAATGTTTTATCTGTTATTTTTAAATTTTTAAAATAAAACATTTTTCAATTATAACCTTATAAAAAACATTAAATGTTCTTCGTAATAAGGTCAAATACCTTATTATATAATAGGAAAAATATATATTTATTGTTATTGATTAAAATATTTGTCATTATCACCAGGAGTAAAACCATTATTATCATTTTAATTTTACCACCATTACTACTAATAATATCATTATCGTTACAAACGCAATCAATATCATACAAAAACATATATTTAAACGAAGTTTGACGTGACAAATATTAAACTTTATTTTCGAAAAACAAATAGAAGATAAAAAATAGTTTTTCAAACTCAAAATCACCCTATTCTAAAGATTAAACTTTTGGACCACAGACTAATTTTTAATATTAAAAACTGATTATAACTCTCCAAAATTTTAAAACTTTCGACTAAATTTCCATGAGAAAGATGCTTCCAAAACTACTAATATTTTCATCATTTCAAGGAGGAACTAATAGATGTTTGAATCCACAATCTAGCAAGATATGAAATCCTGATTATTAAAATTTATCCTTCTCATCATCATCATCATAATAAAATCCATCTCATAATTTATTTTATCAAGGTGAGTTAGAAAACCCTACCAACCCTATCATATCACACTGAACCACCAACAAAGTTTAGATCTTTTAAAAAATAATTTATCTTTATCTGCGTGATTTTAAAAAAAAAATCTAAAAAATTAACACAAAACAATGAAAATTGAACCAACTAAATCTGTCTTTGAAATGACAAAATTGGATTAGTCTTGGTATCGAAATGTCTGAATATTGGACAGTTTTTGTAGGTAAAATGGAACTTTCAAAATAGCCAGCATCAGCATTAAATTTCAATGTATTATTCAAACAGCTACACAAGATAATGGCATTCTCACTCCTCATGGAAAAAAATAATAAATGAATAACTTTTCAATCAAGTGTGGGGCGGCTGAGGGAATAAGGTTAGGTATTCCCAGAAAACTAAAGTGGTTAGCTGACATGCATGCACTCATTCTTTTTTACCAGATAAAATAATGACTTCAAAAAAAGGGAACCTCCAAAAATGGAACTTCTTGCAATGCCACTGAGAATTAGATAATGAGAGGCAAAAATAAATTAGGTTTGGCCTGCATGTGGAAAATGAAGTTTGAATGCACTTCAAACAAACCAGTTCAGTCCACTATGCATATGTGCTGTCTTGAATATGTAACACATCTGCACCAGAAAGAAAGCATGGTTAACAAGGTTTGAGTAAATGAAAACAAATGATGTTGTTTGAAGCAAGTAGACATTACTACTTTTGATTATTTATGCTTTACTTATGAAAGGTTACAACTTGTTGTATGCTAATAAATAATAAGAAATGTATTGAATAGCTGCTGTAAGCGAAACTTAGTTCAAATGGTCCAGAAAGTAGTTGTTTTAACAGTGGAAAAGATAGTGCCCTTTATATTTTGTTTACTAGTAATTTGTTTATGCACACATGGTGCGGATATGAGCAAAATAACTTGAAGTAAAGAAACAAAGAAACAAGATATGACCACCTTATTACTATCTTTTGGCAAATCGAGTAATGTTGGCTAGAACAGTTCTCAAGCTTCGGATTCCTGCTCCAGATTTTGAGCTTACCATCATCTGCAATAGACACAACACAACACATAAAGCAAAAAATCTAAAGCTTAATCCCAATAATAATCAGAAAAAGTGAAAAATAGAATAGTATGAACAAAACTGTTAAAAGAATCAGCATACCAGAGGCTTGACTACAGACTTGTTATGCAAGAGGCTCTGTGATAATGCATGCAGAAACTTGTTAATCTCTAAACTAGAATGTTAAATTTCAGACAGAGTTCATTAGGATGACTCATGCTTACCTCTTCAATTTGTGTGGCTCGGCGTGCCACATCAATTGGAAAGACCACATCTGTCTTAGTTAATACAATCTGATATTTAGTTTTTGATCTGCAAATTGATATCACTCGTCAAGAAAATTTAGGTAAGACTCTCTAACTTGACTTTATATGATCAGAATTTAAGCCACACTTGTATTTGAATAAAGGTGCATAACACCAATTGCAAAGATATGGCACAGCAATGCATAATACCAATTGCTCATGTATGATTTACCTTTCCATTAATTCAACTAGTTCATGATCTCTCGGTTTCATACCCCACTTTGTATCAATCAAAAGGCATACTCGTTTGAGGCCAGTCCTTCTAGAAACATACTCCTTCACCTACAATTTGAGGTTTCCAGAAACACAGTTGACCGGTGCTTAATATAATAACAACAATAATCCACTTCATGAACATTTCTACAATAAAATGAGGGAAAATGGAAAATGTCAACGCATATACTCCATATGCCATCCAAGAGTGAAGACAGGAAAAGGAAAAGTAAACAAAACAAGGAAAAGTTTATATAGCTCAACTAAAAATCAAGTCATGTCTAGTTTCCACTAAATTAATCAGCTGACAATAGCCATTATTATAATGTTTTTGGACAAAAGCAACAACTAAAATTTTAATATATTCATGATTGGCCAAGCATTGATGGATATTCTCTTTCCAACTGACTTTGCATGATAGGGAAAATAAGCAAAGACAGAAGGGAAATAAGAAAATATGGGCTCTTGTTATTCACATGAACAGAAAAGAAACTAAAGAGGCAGAATCCTCTTACAAGGGACGTCTTTTGCACTGAGAATTATCAGTTTGTATAATTTTCTCCAATATAAGCTCCTTTACAACCACCACCCCCACCCCAAATTCATTAACCGCCAAATAAAGTTAAAAGTAACTTGTTAAAATAAATGTAGTAACTTACTCATGAGTCATGACACATTAACTACATATTATTACAGTTTACTCCTACAAGAATAAACCCTCCACCAAACTGTATTCTCCAATTAGTTATTGGTGTGGCCTAATGTATAACAGACCCCTAATGAATGAAAGAAAACTTAGCTTAGTAAATAGCATGTTTTCTACATAAAATTTTGCAGATGGGCTCCTTAAGTCTAACATCAACATTAAACCAAGCTTTGAAGACTTGGACAGTGCTAAAGTTTATATCACCATGTTATTATCTTTCATCAGAGATGAAATATTTTCCTCAAAACTTCTTGTAATACGTACTCTCTCTATCTAAATTAAATTTATAACTTTTTTGCAGAAAACAGAAAATTTCAAACATGATTTCGGACATACTCATGGTGCCTTTAAGTGTAAAACTGGAAGCAACAAACCACTGAAACAAAAAAATTGAATTCCAGGAGACAACTCAACTAGTTTAGTGAACACAAAATCAATTAACACAATTATTTTCATCTTGACAGGTTAACAAAACAGTCCAGAACTGAATTAATGTCCATGCAGCCCCAGGGCCTCTTTCTTGCCCCACTGGTACAATCTTTCTGAATTGGTAGAACACAAGTAGTCAAAAGCCAAACATTGCATGGGAAGACTACCACCTCTGGTATAATATGATGATACTTTAGATGCTAAACCAAACATTCAATTCAAGAACAACCTGATGATTGGAAATTTAATATAATTTGCATACTTACAAGCTCCTCCCACGATTCTTTCACTTCTTCTTTTGCATAAGCAAATCCGTATCCAGGCAAATCAACTAAGCAAAGTTTTGTTCCCAGATTGAAGAAGTTAATTGTCTGCAGAGTATTTGTCATATGTTTATGTTACCAAATAACATTTCATCTATCAACACTTTATCTTTCAAATATCTACATCTACAAACTTTTAAGAACTAAAGATACCTGTGTAAGGCCAGGCTTCTCTGATGTCCGCACAACCCCCCATTGTCTAGTGAGTGCATTAAGAAGCGATGACTTCCCGACATTTGACCTACCTGAAAGACAGAAGACAATCAGAAATATCATCATAGAACATAAACCCTTCTCCTAAAAGTTTGTATGAATTCCCATCAGTTCTTAAGTTTACTATCTACAGCTTATGTCCTAGAATGTATCATCATTCCTCACATATTGTGGTATCAAGGGCTCAACATTAACAGTCAAAGTTCTTCTTGGAAGTTTAATGCTAATTTTTAGATAACAGCAATGGAAATAGCTAAAGATAATGAAATCAGGAACAAGGTAAAAATAATCAAATAAAACCTCCCACCAAATAAATGAGACAATGACATAATATGATTAACATAAACCAAGTAAACAAATTGACAAAGGAATAGACATTAAACGGCGGTGGCTTAAAACCTTACCAGCAAATGCAATCTCTGGAAGACTGGGAGGTGGAAATGATGATGAGACCTTTGCCGCAGCAAAATATTCCAATTTATTCCTAAAAACCTGTCAGTTACCAGAATGGCAACATTAACAGAGGCTTAGTAACAATACTTAAACAGAAAACCATTGCTTATTCAATGAGAATGTGTTATCGTTTCTTTATTGCCTTAAACAAGCACGTACATTTTCTTCGATTTTCTCTCTTTCTGAACTGCTAGAGAAGGGAATATTATCTAAGGGTGCAGAAAGATCTATATTGTAACCTTCCCTTCTTAGGTCAATCGTGCGTCTCCTACCCAAAAGCTGTGAATAATAACCATAGTACAGTGGCAGTCAAGATACCTTTGCATTCACAATAACAATGGAACAACATAATCAACACAACAATCAAAAGTCACAATTTACATTTTTTTCCACAAAGGAAAGTATTGAAGGGCCAGGCTGTATTGCACGAAACTGGGCATTCATGGACATTTTAGGCTCTTTCTCAGACTCCTTCTCCTTCTCCTTTTCCTCTTTACTTCCTGAAATAAACTTTGGGAATCAAAGGGAAGAAGTTCACAAGGTACTGGTGTAAACAGTAAAAAACATCACATCACATCAAATCACATTCAAAATAAACCACAAACAGTTGGTATGTCACGGACAAACAGTACAGAAATAGAGTCAGCATTTGAACTTTAAAGAGAAAACTTAAATGTTCAGGGGAGGACAGTTATCCAGTGATTCTATCCCATAAATGAACAGCTCCTCCTGTGCATCTTTTTCATTAACTTCTAAATGGAAATTACACAAAATAGGAAAACAGATTCTAAACATGTGACCTCAGCCTGCAGCTTCATCCAATTTTGTATATAATCAGTTTATTGAGACCAGCAAATTCCTAAAATAGTATCGTAGAAATGCAAATGTAATTCAGTTAAATATATACTTGATGATATACTGATATTTTCTCAACAGAAAAACAAGAGATTAGATGCACAAAGGTATATAATATCAAGACTGAGCAGACTGCAGGAAAAGTTAAAGTGTTCCATTGGAATTCTAATCTTATTGTTTGTGCTCATGAGAGAGGCAAAAGGGTAGTAGAAACAACGTGAATCTTCATAGCTTACTGACAAGAAAGAAGTTTAGATCCTGTAATATGTTCATAAAGACTCGTCAGTTAACCCATTTTTCATATTGTGCCAAGCAGTGTTGGAATTATACGACAAAATCAAAAGTTCATAGTTGTTTTTGTCTTCATTACATAAACGCAATTCATTATCTCAGTGCAGCTCTAAAACTCACCTCACAGCCACCATCAATTGCACATCTTAAACACATAGACATGGGTGAATGATTGCTAATACTATTTTATTATTCAGAATTAAAACATATATAGTTACCACTTCAAAGTATGATTTCCTATCACAAGTATGATTTCACAAAACATTTGAAAGATCCCAAAGCAGATATTAGCATAAAAACAAAGAGAAGATTTTTCAAACAGCGCCGATGAAAAATGCAAAGATAGGAAGATAAACTACCTACCATTAACACCAATGCCATCATCTAGCCTCTTGTTTGAGATATCATGAGGGTCAATTTTTATCACCCTTTTCTTCTTCTTTGGGCGATCACGTGGTGTCTCAGCATCATCATCATCATCATGGTCCAATCCCATTTTATCTCTGGCTTTTTTCTTAACAAAACTTGAAGGATATACAACTTCGTGACTTTTCCTTTTGCCCAATTCAGATTTATTCTCTCTACTTCTCTTCACCAAACCACTTCCTTGATCGTCTTCCCCAACAAACTTCATTTTACCCTCGTCCTTTCCCCTGCCTTTATGTTTAGTAGTAGCCAAAATAACATTTTCCTCCCTTTCCTTAACCGTGTGAGTCAAACGCTTCACCTTGGAACCAACATTCCTTAACTTGCCAGGAACCCACATTGTACGGTGGCCAGAGCTCCCTTTTACAGGATCAGCTTTCACTTTCTTCTCACCTTTCTTAAACAAAGTTCTCTTCTTGGATGTTGCCACACCATTTTCTAATTTCCCATTTTTATCCCTCCCCTCCTTCGCATATACCCTCTTCTTCTTCCCTGAAAAATCCAAAGTCCTCAACTTCCCTCTCTCCTCAATCTCTTCACTGAATTGCTTTCCTTTAAAGTTCACCCTTTTCTTCAACTTTCCCTCAGACTCATTTCCTCTACGATGAACCCCATTTTTCTCAAAAGAAATTCCATCCTCCTTAGTTCTCAAAGAGTTTCCAGAAAAGCTTTGTTTAGTCCTCTTTTTTAGCTTCTGCCTTAAACTATCTTCAGAAGGCATGTTGAACAATGCTATACTCACTTGTACTCTTCTCAACAAACACAAAAATCAACGCCCCACGTGAATTTTATGTTCTTCAAAGCAAATAACAGGGTTAGAAAATAAGGTTTAGAACCGTAACCTTGTCATTTAATGTTTGAAAGTTGAGAAGTTCTGGTGAATATTTGAGAGAGGAGCTTCCAATGTGCGGTGGAATGTGAGGCAGAGCAGAGTAAACTTCGGACGTCAGAGGAGGCGCGTAAGGTTAAGTTGGGTTGAGAATTGCAAATGTCATGGGCCTTGTTACCACTACCAATATGGGCTCTTAGCGATCTTAGAGTTGGGCTTTCTCCTAGATTTTGGGGTAGCTTCTTTCTGCACCTCCATACATTCTCGTGGCACGTCCATAAATTTTTATATTTCAAAAATCTCTTCTATAAAAAAAGTTAAAATATATGAAGTTTATGGTGTGGTGTAGTTTATATTCTGAATTACATAATCAAGAAGTCTTTAGCTTCCGAATTATGTAATCCGAAAGCATTTTCCAAATTCAGGATTAGCTTCCGAGTTACATAATCTGAAATCTGAAAGTCTTTTCATGATATGAGATTGGTTTTTCGATTATGTAATCTGGATTATATTCAAATTACATAATTCATCAACTAATCTCAAATCCATAAAAAGACTACGGATTATGTAATCCAGAATACCATTTTAAAAAAAAAGATTTAGATTATATAATTCATAAATTATTTATAATATGAGATTAGTTTTCGAATTATGTAATTGAACTATATATTTCTTTTTAAAATTGTTTTTGAATTTTATAAATTTGGAGAACACTTCTAAATTTAAAATTATCTTATAAAATATGTAATCTAAAATGTTTTTAAAATATGAAAAAAGGTGAAGGACACTCAAATCAATAACAAACTCATGCAAAAAAAAGAGTGGAAGTCGTGCCTAGTGAGATGACATGAAGAAAGAAGAATGTGAAAAATGTGTGGGATTTTAAAGGTTAATTTATTTATTTACTGAAGGAAAAAAAAAGGTATTTTCCCATTCAGTATAGTGATGTCACAAAAATGTATGGAGGTGTAGGAAGAAGCAAACAAATTTTGGTTCGCTTAGATTTTCGGGGGTGTTTCTTTCTGAACACCATCATTCTTCTTCCTACACCCATCCTCTTTTGAAATCCCGAATGCAGTTTCCATGGCAGTGTGTAGGTAGAAGGTGGGATTGTGGATGTTTCTGCAACAAAGGTTAAACTCAACAGAGGTACAATAGAGTTGTCAATGTTTTAGAAGGCTTCATTGGTATTTTGATGTAAAAAAATGAAGTATGTTGTACTGTTTTGGGTTAGATATGATCGTGTGAGTGTTTCCAAAAATTTGGATTCTAAGAATAAGTTTTAGAATTGATATTCCGAAATGGAAAATAAATTCCAAAATTGGAAATTCACAATTGAAAAAAAAAAACATTCTTGAATGGAATGCTGGAATGGAAAGATGTTTTCCAGAGTGATGTTTTCATAAGTGAAAAAATCAATTCCGAAATGTGTGCTCCATAATGCAAAGTTTTTCCTAGTAATAGAAATTCAGGAAGAGAAGAAAACCTTCCGGAGTCATTTTCGTCATTTCACGTTTTTACGGGAAGCAAGGAAGAAGAATAATGGAGTGTAGGAAGAAACACTCCTATTTTAGCATTTTGTATTGTCCCATATATATATCAGTTATGTAATGTTCTGGGGATACTAAAAAAATTATATTTAGCATTAATCAATATTTTATTTTTAATCATAATCTGATGTTTAGATGATGCACGTTTTAATGTTAAAGGAAATAAGAAAACATTGGAATCTAAGTTTGGAGTCGCGATGTTTATCTTTGTTAGTTTAGTTAGGTCCGCAGAGCCTCTAGTTACACACAATCACATAATAAGAAGGATAAAGACTTAGATTGTTTATAAATTTATTTGTACATATGGATTTAATTGAGTTATTTATTTTTGTAGGCCCAATCAAGATAACAACTCTAGGATGAAAGAATGTACAAACATATCCAAGAAAATTTCTAAGTGATCAAAACATAAACTAAAGCTTTGATTAGAAGAATATAAGAAGATCAAGTTTTGAAAGACTAGTAAACATTATTTATGGGTCAAGTTTTAGCTTAAATAAATTGTATAAAATTATTCATGGGCCATATATTGGACTTAGTAGTATAAAATAATTGAACCAAATATTTGGGTCAAGTATCATAGTTTTTTGGGCTTGTATTTTTGTCAATAGTAAAAAGCTGATTCTTCCTGCACCCAACACATTTGAACTGGTACCCAATCACATATAAGAAAAAGACAAAATTACCCTTAATGAATTTCAGAATACCATCTAACTCTATTCTTCTTATTCTTCCTTTGTGCATGAAGCAGCTATCACAGCCACTGTGAGCCACCGTGAGCCACCTTCTTCTCCATTCGTTTGCAGCCATCGTGACCTTCATTATCGTAGGCAAAGCAACAGTCACGACGGAGAGCTTCTGAAGTCGGAGAAGGAACCATCAAGGTACGACATGCATACTGGATATTTTTATCCGTAATTCACTATTGCGTTTCGCATAAATTTTTCTGTAATTCATTATTACATTCTGGATATTTTTATCCGTAGGTGATTAGTGGCTTACGGATATTTTTATCCATAATGGACTTTTGACTTGCGGATATTTTTATCCGTAATACACTTTGGACTTTTGACTTCCGGATATTAATATCTGTATTGAAAATTTTGACTTCCGGATATTAACAGCCATAGTGAAAAAAACAGACTTCCAGATTCTGATATCTAGGACGAGCTGAGCTCGAACAAAAACCAGAAATGACTCAAAATTGATTACTTACTTCATTAACTTAGCAAACGAAGCTTACACTGAATGTTCGTGCACAACAATAAATGTAACCTCCTCTTTTGCAGTTCAAAGCAAAGCTTCACACAACAATGAACTTCCTCTACCTCAACATACAATATTTTTCAAAGTGAAGAAAACAAGGGCATGATGGGATTTTAAAAAGTTCGTCGGATGCAGGAAGCAATTGTCATAGTAAAATAGGTCTAGTTATGGTTAAAAGTGACTAGTTAGGGTAACAATTGAGTTTCTTTGAGCCCAATGTAACCCTAAAACATTTAGGATATATTAGAGGACGAAAATTATCTTGGTATGGAACACATGGACATCCACATGGTATCCTAGGACTAAATAAGATTTAACATGGAAGGTGTAAGCTCAACATGAAAAATATGACTGCACATGACATTTTCTCATTAGAAAATTTTATTTTGAATTTTCAAATTTTGACTCTAAAATGTTCAGTCATCTCTCCTATAAATTAATGTGTTTGACTCATGAATTACTAAAATCAAATATATGAATGAATTAGTATCAAGTTTGCATGTTTTATCACTCCCTTGTTTAGACTCTCTAAAATAGATACCTAATCTTCTTTTTCCTCTTTTTCAAGTGATGTACACAACCAATCACTCTCCATACTTCTCATACACCTTCAATAAGATCATAACTCCATTAAAACCATATGTTTTCTCCATAAGTTTTGCACAACTTCACCAAAATTTAAAAAAACCAATTCAGAATAAAGGCAACGCCATCATATGGCTTGGAAAACTGAATATGGCTTGGGAAACTGAGACCAATGTGTCTCTGTTTCAATATATATAATCATATAGTAAATATACAACTGAATTACTAATACGTATAATTTGTATGTTTTAATAGTTTTAAAATTACAGATTTTGGGTGCTACACTTAACATGTAAAATAGTTACTTATATTAATACTGAAAGATAAAAAAAAATAAAGTTTTTCTTTAAAATTAACAAAGGTCAAATTTGACATAAATTATTTTGGATAAACTCTTTCAGAAATTTTCAAAAGAAAAACGTTATAAATTAAAATCAAGCATAAAAAATATTAATTTTCAAAAGATGATTTTAAACTTATAATATAAAGTGGTTTAATTTGTAAAAAGAACTTGTTTTATTTTTGAAATAATTTGGTGAATTAAATAGGTGAATCCGGATATGATGGAAAAGTTTACTTTGACACCCACAAACTAAACCACACAATCTGACAACTAATTATAATAATATAATAATATTTTAAAATTAATAAATATAATAAATATAATTAAATAATAATGTATTAGTGTATATATTTTAGTGTGTGAAATATTAAAATATAAATAATAATTTATTGACAATCTCTAATTTTATCCAATTACATTATAACTTTTTAATATTATTGTTTTAATTTTTTTATACTATTTAATTACAAATTTACCTTTTTATTATATATATATATATTTTTTTTTTAAACTCATCATATAAAAAATTATATCCAACTATCATAATTATCAATCTATCATTTTCCTTAAAATATTACCCTCCAACTAAAGTTGGCACAAAAGCAGCAACCAAACAGCAGAAAGAAAAAGCATAAAGAAAACACAGTGGTTACCATGTAAAACAAAGAAAGTTAAAGCAAAGTCCCACACTGTGAAGAATGCAATTCAATTCAATATACACATAAAATAAGGAGTTTATTCAGTTAACATTATTCCAGTTTCTTCCACTTCAACTACCCCAAAAAAAAAATAAAAATCAATAAAGTCCTTATTATTAATTAATAACAATAATGATAATATACAAAACAGGAAAAAAAAAGCTTAATCACTACTTCCAAGTTGGCTACTTCCATCTTCCAACTGCATCTTCTCTGTTTCGCAACATAACACAAGCACCACCTCCCAACAAATTATTACTTTTTTACATTTTCATTTATACATTTTCATTTTCTTTTGAATTTATTTAATCAAAAAAATTCCTTTTTAATTTTCTTCAGTCACCGGCCACCTCCTGCGACTCAGGTTGTTGTTGTTGATTTTGCTCTTCGCTGTTATACGACGTCGTCGCACCTCCGAGCAACGAAGACTTCAACTTCTCCTCCCACACGTTATTAATCGGCACGGCATCGCCGCAATTCTTCCGGACTTCCACAACCGTGAGCTCCGCCGTGAGCCGGTAAACCTCCACCTCAAACCCGAACTGCCCATTGAGCCCTTCTAACTTCACCCCGGACTCCTTCTTACGCTGCACCTCCATATCCGCAGCCGCCCCCGCCTCCTCCGCCATCTCCAGCACCTTCTCCGGCGACTTCCGCGTCACCAACCGCTCCCCCTCGCCGGCGTCCCCGAACAGCCCCGACAAATTCAAACCCGAAGAGAAAGATATTAGGTCAAAAGCGTTCAAATTAATGATCCGCTCGTCTTTGGGCCCTATACACGACCTGGTCATGTAATCCTCCTCGTTAAATTTTATCTCTTTGTACCCTTTTTTGAACCACGGATCTTGAAGCATGCCGTCCAACGTGATCCTCGTTTCTGGGTTGGTGTCTAGAAGCTTCGACAAAAAGCGTCGGAGATCCGGCGACATCCACCGCGGGCACCGGAACTCTCCCTTGTAAATCTTCTTATACATTACCATCAAATTCGGATCGTTAAACGGTAAGTAACCCGCGGCGAGGACGAACAAAACGACCCCGCAAGACCAAACATCAACCTTGGCCCCATCGTAACCTGAAAAAAACAAATGTCATTTTCAACATAGAATTTTAGAATTAAGAAAAAAATCAGAGAAAATATACATAATATAATAAATGAGGTGAAAAATTAAAAATAGAAAATAATACTTGTAAATCAATGTTGCAAAGTACTTATGATATAATTTTGTTGATTTTTTACAGTAGAGAGAAGTGTGATCAACACAATTTTGTTGACCTTTTAATATTGTATATTTATTTTATTAATTATGATTAAAAAAAACTTCTAAGATGAAATTGGGGTGGTAGGAGCAAAATTGGAACATTGTTAAAGATTTCAACAAAACTACAACCATGTACTCGAAAATGGTGGCCTTGTAACATTAGCCACTGGAACAAACTACAACTATGACTATAGTTCAAAATGTTGGTAGAAAACATTTAAAAAATACCGTGACCAAACATTGTGATAGTGGTTTTGGTGAGTAAAAAAAAAACCTTATTGATGTGCTTACAACCTTAATAAAAAAGGAAAAAAAATTCTAGGCTGAAATTCTTGGAAAAGAATTTTTTTAACTAAAAAGTCGTTGATACAAATCTCAAATAAAATGTTGTATTTGAATCAAATTTAAGTGACAAGTAGTATTAAATATTTCTTATCAATAGTATAATATAGTATATAATTATTAAAACAAACTTTTGAAAAATATTTCTAATTCAAAACCAAAATTAATTATTTAATAGGACCAGTTTACGCGGGGAAGAATCAAGAAATCATCACAAAATCTTGATATAAATTTGTTTATTTTGAATTGTTTATATAAATTTTTATGCATGTAACCTTTTTTGCTTAAAATCTCGGGTGCCACGTAGGCAGGGGTTCCGCAAAGCGTGTGGAGCAACCCGTCGGATCGGATCTGGTCCGTGACGGCACTCAAGCCGAAATCGGTGACCCTTAAATCGCCGTTCTCGTCAAGGAGGAGATTCTCCGGTTTGAGGTCGCGGTGGAATATACCGTGCGAGTGGCAGTAGCTGACGGCGGAGATGAGCTGGTGGAAGTACCTCCGACTGAGATCCTCCACGAAACGACCCTTCGAGATCTTCCCGAAGAGCTCACCGCCGCGGACGAAGTCCATGACGAAGAAGATTTTGGTTTTGGTGGCGAGAACCTCGTGGAGACGCACGATGTTGGGGTGGTGGAGCTTGCTCATGATGGTGATTTCACGCTTCACGTTTCCGGCGAGGCCCGTTCCGTTGAGCTTCTTCTTGTTGATGATTTTCACGGCCACGCTCTGCCCCGTCTGCACGTTGCGCGCGTAGTGCACCTTCGCGAAGGCACCGCACCCGATAACACGCCCCAGCTCGTACTTTCCGAACAAGCCAGTGTCCTCCACCGCCACCTTGTCGATCTCCGGCATGGTTGCGCCGGCGGTGCTGCACCAGAGGTCGAACCCAAGGTCTGAATCACGGAGGAACCCCTCGAAGCGAAATTGAAGGAGGCGTTACCCGATTTGAGGGACGAATTGAAATGGGTCAAAGGCAGAATTCGATTTTGGTGTGTGTTTGCAAATGGGACGTTTATTTGGGGAAAATATGATAGGGATTTTCAGTTTTTGATTGTGGGTTACGATGAATTCCGAAAAGACAGAGGATTGTGAGGCGTTGTGGCTCACACGTGCTTCAGCACAGTGTAACGGGATTGACACGTGTCCCAACCCGTGCCCTGCGTTGCGTTGTTGAATGTTGTTTGAGGTTGCTTTTGAGTTTTGAAATTTTGAAAAATTGACCATTGTGTTTCATTCTATTCTTGCATGTTGCAGTGATATAATAAGATTAACTTACATTATAGAATTGGCCATCTTAGTATTTTCACTCTTTGCATGATTTTATTATACACATTTTATTTCAAAATTATTCAGTTCTACGTTTTGAATGTTGAACTAATTATCTCTCTTATTGCTGTTTTACCCCTTGGTCTCATCTTATACACATTTTATTAAAATGTTGACAATCTAATCAATTATGTTACTTACTTACGTAAGTTGATCAATAATGCAATATTAACATTCCAACCAAATGTAGAGCAACAATGGGTCTTCAAATATATTGTCCACAAAGTGGGAAACACATTGCTTTACACCTAATAACGTGCTACCACAAACCCTAAAGGCAATGAAATGAAACACTGATATGTTTTTCTCCACTTCATATAAACATAAACACTAAATCTTAAACACTTCATAATTTGAATTATAAGAATCTTCACTTTTCTCATAATTTGTTTTGCTTTCTGTAATCTTACAAAACATGAAATTTTCTGTAAGAGATTTTACTTTTATGTCCATGTTTTTCATTTTCAGATATTTTTCTTTTACTTTTTTACAGCTGTACATATTTTAATATTAATTAATGGATAAAATTAATTTAAATATATATTTTTTTCATTTGTTTAATAATTTAAAATCATTTTTATCAAAATAAATTTTTTATTGCAATAATTTTTTTTTTATGTTTATTAATGTGATTATAGAAAGAGAATAATATGGTAATGATTTTTTTTTTTATTTTTAAAATAGTTATCATATATAATATGAAACTTTGCAACTCCTACCTATATTTTCATTAATATTTAAATTATCTAATTTAATCATTAATGATTCATACTTATTAGCTAATCAAATGTTGTCTACCACAAACAATCAGATCTTAGTTCGAAGCTGTGCATCTCGATATATCCGTAACAATGTTTCTTTAATTTATGTAAAAAATGAATAATAGTTATTTATCGTAAAGTCAATAACTTAACTACTTACCAGTTTATTTTAGAATATTTTAATTCAAAAAATATAAGTTATTTCAACTTATAGTTTATTTAATTTTTTCTAATTAATTTTTTTTTCTCTTATTATTATTTATTTCAATTCCACTAACACAATTAATTATTATACTATTTTCAATATTTGTTGGGTTGCTTTTAATTTTTTCATATAATTCAAATTAAAATTGATTTAACATTGCAAATTAAAGTAATAAATATTTCATTGCATATTGTATGTGAAAATTTCTACAATAAAAATTGGAAAATAAACAAATTCAACGTGACAATAATATAAACTTAAAAATAAATATAAATTTAATTTAATTAATACTTATACTGATTTAAATAAAATGACTTAGCCAATAAAAAAATCCATACAACTTTAAAAAATAAATAAAAGTATACTGAAAAGTTTAATAAAAATTAATTATTTTAAAAAATTTCAAATTATAATTACATAATAATATATTTTTCTTTAAAAATAATAAAATTTATATAGTCATATAATTTTATGTCATTTTATCTTTATTAACTAATTTATCAGTTAGTTTATCATATGAGACTTTAAGGTAAACTTAATTTCCAAATTTTTATTCCATGTAAATAATAAAATAGTAATTTTATTTTATTAATTTAGCCCGTTTTAATTTAAGTACAAATATATATGAATTTACTATGAAAAAAATCATTCTAAAAAATATCACCATACAAATATGACATTTATATTTATATATATATATATATATTCTAGAGAATAAAAGTGAAAAACACAATAATTTCTGCTCATCATATTACTGGTTTTTAGGGTTATAAAATGTGGTTTGGTGTTTGAGATTAATTAATCGTAGGACACAATACATTTATAATTTGATTTCACTTTGTTTCATGTGCCACTTGCATATATAGCTAGTGAGTTTTATTTTTTTTTTGTTTGGCACAATAATTATTGTTTATGTTACCCTAAAAAGGAATGAAAGGTAGATGCATGAATAGATGGTGCTTGCTAATTAGCAGACACGCATGAAGCAGCACAGTGCATGCAAATGGCAATACAGCTACTCATTAATAATGTCAAATAAGTTGTAGAACATGCATGCATTCATTCACAAAATTTAGAATTTTCAATTTTATTAATAAGTGGATCTCTTCTACAATTGTATTTCAGGTATTCTTATATACAAAAATATCTGATAATAAGAAATTAAAATAATAACATATAAAGGGAGTGAATATGAATGATGAAATTTTATTCCTTTTGATAGTTGATAGAAAAGTTTATATAGACTTTTGAGTTTCTACCAATAAAGATAAATATAAAGATAAAATATAAGGATAACTATCATCATCTTTGTTCAACAATGTCTAAATTTTAAAATATAAACAAAAAAATTGTTTAATAAAAAAAATACAATTCTTCTAAAATCCTTTAATGTGGAACAACCTTTCATCCACTATGTTTCAAGATTATTCCATCAATCTGTTTTATATACAGTATTTGAATCAAAGAAGAAAGAGAAAAAAGAGAGAATCTTCTTTGAAGGATACATAGAACTATGGGAAAAGACAATAAAACCAACAAAAACAAAATAAAGAAAAATATATAAAAAAGACAATTCAAAATGACAAAAAAACCAATATAAGGGACACATAATGAGATAATAGGAATTAACAATTTAAAATTTTTCCAAGTAGTTTCTTTCTTATAATTATATTTGATGACACAATAGAAAGATTCTTAATTAAGAGTAGCAAAAACAAGGTGGAGTTACATTTCAATCAAAGAAATTATCATCTTTATGCAACATTTTGAGCTAAACAATTCAAATAACTTCCATAATCTTACCACATTTTGTTATTTAACTCAAGGAAATGAACAACTCACTTGATGTCAGCAATTAATCACTTTATTCTTTTAAATTCTAAATTAGTTATTATAAAAATTAATTTAACATTTAAAATAGTAAATAGTTAAAATTTTGATAAATAATGTAAAATATAAATTTATAATTTTTTATTAATAATATACACTATTTTAAATATTAATAAATTTTTATTTTATGTATTTAATTTAATTAATATAATAACTATTTTTTTTTTAAAAAAATTTGTTGTTATTTAATGATTTTTGTAATGTACTATTTTGACTTTAGGAATTAAAAAGAAGGTTTGGTTTTTCGAATGATAGAAAACATCATTCAAGATCTTAGATTGATTTTTTTTGCTTTATGTTTTATTTGATATGAAAGAAAGAAAGAGATGAATTCACGGTACAAAAAATCTCAATTTTTAATTTTTGTCAGTGTAGGTCTCATTCATTTTTTTCTCAAAACTTTAGAATTTTCCCTAAACCCTAAATCATAAAAAAAAATATCTTTATTTATATAATCATGAAAGCAATATCTTTATTATTTGTATCTTATTTTTCTGCTACTTAAGAATTTTATATGTAATTTTATCCCAAAACGAATAATAGAAAAAAGTAGAGGCCATTTGTTTAGAAACGTTTTCAATTTTTATTTTTATTTTCGTTTTATAAAAATAATTTCATTTTTATTGATTCTCCATAAACTAACATAACATACATAAGATAAAAGAACGGTGAAACTACGTAAATATAAAAGTTAGAGTATTCCCTAAATACTTATGTTTATTTTATCCATTCTTTTATGGAAACAAGCCTCAAATTCTTGAAGTAATTATCAAGCATATAATTAATTTAATTTTAATTGATGTCAACATCATTTTTACTTTCACTTTTCCACTTTCTTATCATTGCAAATATTCTATTTCTTTCCCAGTAACACGTTCAATGGCTTACGGATAAAGTTTTTGTAGCAATAATTTAAGTCTTTCCTAACAATCAACTCTTAGAAAAAGTGAAAAACCGACACACACAAACACACTATTTGTTTTATATAGTTGCATTTGTCTTAATCCAAAACACTATGTCTCTCTCAAGCATCCATCAATGAAGAAGACCGAACTCAGAAGCTTCTCGCAAGATCATGGCCATGTTACTGTTGAAAGAGGGAAAAAAATTGTATTTGTGTGTGGATTTTTAAAATCTGTTATGGTAAAGTTGTTAGTTTTTATAGTATTATGTAAAACTTGATACTTAACCTATTTTGTTATAAAGGTCAGATTCAATGTCTTGTTTACACCATTTATTGAAACAAATAACGTAACATTATCGTTTTTTTTTAAGTATGCTCCTTCCTCAACGATAAATTAGTGAGAAAATATTATGAAAAAATAATTAGCAGGATAATTACATGGTTCACCGAATCTTTTACTTGATAAGTTAACTGTTTCTTGTGGGATCGATATCTGTCATTATGAACAAATTATTACTTTTGATAATACGGTGTACTTGTTGTAGAAAGTCATCAGCTGACGCTAGACACTTTTTCGCTCACCCTAGACGCTCCTTCACTCATACTAAAAGTTCCTTCACTTACACTGAACGCTCATTTGCTTACGCTAGATGCTCATTTTCTCACTCTAGACGCTTGTTCGCTCATGTTAGACGATCATTCTAGACGCTCGTTCTTTCATGTTAGAAAGTCTTGCTGACAGTCTCGCTAGACGACCCATACGGAAGATGCTAGACGGTCGTGTCCACATATGCTAGACGGTTTGCTCATACACTAGACGAGCTTGTTGGACAATCTGACTAGACAATCTAGATGGAAGATGCTAGACAGTCTTGTTAGATGGTTTGCTCATACGCCAGACGATCTTGTTGGACAATCTCACTAGATGGTCTAAATGGAAGATACTGACAATTTAAATGTTCACATACATATACTAGACGATCTTCTCATACTCTAAATGATATTGCTGGACAATCTCACTAGATGGTATAAAACATCAAATTTGTCTAGTCAGTCTGTTAAACAAACCTTACATCTAACCCTCAAGTTAGTCTAAATGGTCAACTAGACAAACCTAAAACCACTGACGAACCCAAAACTATTGGTTCAACACAATCCACACCACAACTGTCCTCACTAATTAAACACACACCCTTGCAAATCCAGAACGAAGTCCACACCTGAAAACCCTAATATCAACCTTTATTTAAACAAAAAATGTTACCTTTATTTCAACCAACATTAAGTCTTTCATGATTTCTGTGCCCCAATATCTCAACCAACAATCCTTCCAACAACTACTCGGGCCGTCGTCACCAACAATCCCACATCTGACAAAAAAACCCAACTGCAAGAAGCACAATACACACAAACGGAAACCCATCCAAGAGACACCTATAAAGGAAAAGATATGGAACGAGAAGAGACACTTGAGACAGAGAAAAGGAGAAGAGAGAAAAATAGAAAAACTCAAAAGAGAGAAAGGATAGTGAAAATAAAAACAAATTAAAACACAAATCACTTTTTTCCAAAAAAAAAGTACCGAATCGGACACAATCATACAAATTTATTAAAATTGTTACGTTTTTTTGGCCAGATCAATAGTTATCAAATGGGAGTGGCTTCCCTGTATCAACCTATCGTTGCTTATGTATATATTATGCCTATAATATATATGGCCACGCCACCGTCATGAATCTCTTCGGACTTCTAGTGCAGGAAGACCTTTCGTTTCTATTCAGACCAGAATCTCTTACATGACACTTTACCATAATTATCATAAAACTCACTGAGTTTAACGATGTGATTTCTGAATAATGGATGATAAAGAAGGAAAGTAGTAATGTTTTTTCTTTCATTTTTAGAACTAAAAAAATTAACTAATTAACAACTACTATTTGTTGATACAAAATGAATTTCTTGATTGTTGTGTGGGGTAATAAATAAAGAAGTAAAAATCTTAAAGAATCTACAAAGAGGCAACACTTTGAATTTTTAGCTAGAGAACTACTCTATCAACCACAGATTAACTGACATTGGCTTTGGATCTATTAAATGAAATTGTGGCCACCCCTTTATCCATCAACCAGTTCAATATAACAGAGAAAGAGACATGGAGGAAAAATCCAAACGACTTAGCCAAATCGAACAACATAATTCTACTGCTACCAACTTGGTGTTGTCTCATATATATATATATATATTATATCATACTCTTTGTTTTGGATATCCTATGCATTAAATTAAAGTCAATAGAACCTACACAGAATTACATAAACATCATGTATCATGTACTATATACAAGTCACTAAAGTAAACAGTTATTGAAAGAGTGAAAAAAAAGTAAATTCAAATTTTGATGACAATGCTAATAGTCAATACTTTGCATGATAATTCAGGAACATGAACTATTATTTTCTTTATCAACGTACAGTTACTCACTCTAGCTAAAATCAAGAAAAATTCAAGGCATGTTCAACTTGTTACCACACTTGCACCTCCATGCTTCTGGGTAGTACTCTGCAGTCACCGGAGTACCCGGCGGCACCGTCACATGCACCGGTCTGCAGGGTGTACAGTTGCCACACTTGGAGGTGCATAGCGGTGGTGATGACCCAGGTCCAACTAGAAACCTCCTTGCCCAATCCGAGGAAACTTTTGTTTTGCCTTCAAACACCATGCCATGTCCAATTCTCCCCTCATATTTCTGGTCAAAACCATAGTTACTCAATAATTACTTGGTGTTCAATTAACAAAATTGCAACAAATAAGGACACAAACACCATGGACCATACAAACAGAAATTTGAGTGTAACGTATGTTTTCTCTAATCTCTAATGGATGTGGCAAGTGGGACCAAAAGGATGCATGATCCTTATTAGCATGCATGAATACTGAATAGTCAGTGATCAATTCAGTGTACTGTGGACCCAATAAGGAAGCACATGGTCCACTGACCCCTTGTGTTACTCAATCAAAGTTGACTCATGCATCAGACGGCTCACATTTTGCAAAGGTTCCTGCACCCTGCAACTATTTTTTGGTGCATTAATTGCATGTTGTGTTTGGGAAGGTAAAATGTTGGAGACTTTAAAAAATGCTGTTATGTTTCAATTCCAGAATTAGACTTATACTATTCTGGCTTAATCACCATTAAACAAACTCTAATGTTGTAATTTCTATAGTTAGATGGCACATTAAGTAATTGGAGAGTTAAGATTATAAGTTCATAGAAAAAAAGGTAATAATTAAGGAATAATATAACTTATTTGCTCACAGTGGAAAAATATATGATCGTTTCTAAATTCTACCTGATGATCTGCATGAGTTTTGGCCAACATGGGGCACTTGCTTGCATCTGCATTGGAGAAGGGGTGGAATTAGTTTCATCATTTGATAGTTTTTTAGCAAAAGTAGAGAGTAAGAAAGTGATGGAAAAGAAGAAAGGTTGTGGTGTTGCATACCTAAACATGCAATGGTGGTGGCATTAGTGGTGGTGGTGAAGATGAGTGATAGCATGAAGAAAAAGAAGTTTGTTTTGTTTATGAAGTTGTTGGGATTTGATATCTTCCTCTCCATTAGAAGAAGAGAGACCCCTGAGAAAGGGTGTAGATGAAGAAGAGTTCCTTGGTGGTTGCAAAATATGCCTGACACTCTCTCTCTGAGCTTTAAAGAATCTCTCTCCACCCTCAAGCTACAAGCCAGTTGTAGGGTTTACAACACCAGGGACTTGTACGTACCATGCAAATGTGAAGCTAAACAAACACCTAAGTACCTAACACTTTAACCCATTTGTCTGATTTGTCTACGACTTAAAAAGCATATCATGTTCTAAAATTCAATAGCATATGCCCCATGATGTAATTTAACACATAACACCAATGTAAAGACAAAACTATTAAAGTTATTCTCTATTAAACATAATCAGTATGATTAAATACCAACATTGTAATATTATGCTTAAATTAATTAAAGTTTTGAAGATATTTTTTTTAGCAATGAATAAATTAAATATAAGGAATATTTTGGGTTTTTGACCATTATGGAGTTTTTTTTTTTACTAAAATGGGGTCCGTTTAAAAAAAATTACAAATTTAGTTAAGTCGTGATAATTTGACAAGACTTCATATGCACAAATCGTCTCAATTAGACATGACTTTGCCATGTCATACTGAAGTCATGCCAAGTTGGCACGGCTTCTGCCTTATCATACGGAAGTCGTGCCAAGTCGTGTCAACTTGGCACGACTTCTGCCACGTCATATTTTTTAATTTTATTGTTTATATATTGGGTAGTAAGTTATTTAATGTTAAAAAATAATTTGATACATAATTTTCTAAGAGTGTTAGTTTTAAGGAACAAAAAATTGGATAATCGTGTATGGATCATGTTTGAATTGAATGAATAAATACATAAATAAAGAAAATGAATGTTCTAAGAATGTTATGAATGAATAAATACATATATAAAGAAAATGAGGAAATTAATAATCAAACTTGAATTGAATTTTATTATTAAGCTTGTATGTGCGGATAATTGCTTCTATTGTGGCATTTCGTTCTACAATATGAACATTTTTTTTTGATTTATTTGGAATTGAATCATCCATTTCGTTACGAATGCGTTGAGTGTT
Source organism: Phaseolus vulgaris (assembly GCF_051622355.1). NCBI lineage: Eukaryota > Viridiplantae > Streptophyta > Magnoliopsida > Fabales > Fabaceae > Phaseolus > Phaseolus vulgaris. The sequence continues at coordinate 25,384,223 of NC_143503.1, forward strand.
AGGTCTTCCTGATTGATGTCGACGCATGATGGGTCAAGTAAGAAATTTGGTCCCGTGTAAGTAGATCAATAATCCTAATGAATAAAATTAACAATGTCCTAATGAATAAAATTAAAAATGTGCAAAGAGATAAGAGTGAGAAATACCAATATTAAAAATGTGCAAAGAGATAAGAGTGAGAAATACCAATATGAGTTCATAATTAAGAAAACACATGTAGAGATTAAGTTGTGAATTTATTATTGGAAGTGAAATATAAGATTGAAGGAAGAATATTGAATTGAAATATACATGTAAATTGGAGGGTAGTGAATTGGTGAATTAGGGTGATATAGGTACAATGTTGAAGTGTAGACATCAGACGTACATTTTGTTTCTGAGTCTCTAATTTCACAGATATCTTGCTACTGTGAGTGTGATAAAGACACATGGTATTAAAGAGAGAGAAGGAGTGGATTGATCGAATGTGACAAGGGTTATGCAATGGTGGTGTGGGTTGTGGCAGAGGTGTTTGCGTTACACAAGACATGACAGATTAAAAGCAAACTAGTAAGAAAACATCCCAATCTATGCCAATCATAGCTTCATAGGCTACATACCATGTTTGGCAAACCAGACACTCAAACATTCTACCAAAGATTAACTTTCACACACCCTATCATCACTCATCTTACTAAATTAACACACTATATAATCACTATAACTTTTTTTTATCAAAATCTAATTAATTTTAGAAACCAAAATAATTAATTATTATTAGACTAAATTACAGATCGTTTTAGAGACTAAAAGATTATTGGTATTTAAATTAGTTTCTATTATTAATAAAAATTTATAAAATAGTTTTAAAATTAGTATCTAACCATTAATTAGCTACCACAGTTCTATCTACTGATATTTTAGATTCTAAATTAGTATCTAAAAGACTAATTGAGACTAATTTAGAATCTAAAATATTAGTATAAAAAATCCTGGTAGCTAATTTAGATACCAATTTAAAAACTATTTTATAATTTTGTATTAACAATAGAAACCACTTTAGATCTAAATAATTTTTTAGTTTCTAAATTAGTTAATATAGTGAGTAATTATTCTTGATCTCTAATTTTGGTTGCTATTTAAAGAATTTTTTTGTAGTGAATTACTCAGGTTCACTACAAAAAAATCATGAAATAGAAACTAATTTTAGAGACAAAAAATAATTAGTTGCTATAGTGACTACATTAGAGACAATTTTAGAAACTAAAAAAAAATAGTTTCTAAATTAGTTTCTATTATTGTTAAATAGTTTCGAAATTGGTATCTAATTAGCTACAAAGGTTTTAACTACCAATTATTTAGATTCTAAATTTGGTAGCAAAAACCTTAGTTGCTAATTAGATATCAATTTAGAAATCATTTAACAATAATAAAAACTAATTTATAAATCAATTTTTTTTAGTCTCTAAAATGGTCTCTAATTTAGTCATTATAGCAATTAATTATTTTTGGTTTCTAAAATTGGTTTTTAGTTTCATGATTTTCTTGTAGTGATTACTTAGTGATAAATATTTTGTATTAATATAATAAAAAAACATTACTGTTAGAACTTTTATATTTTATGAACTAGAAAATTTGTTAAAGGATTTTACAAGATTTAAAAAATTGTAGGAATGTATTTACATGTTATAGGAAATGTTGTAGGTGATTGAATATGTAAGATGATGGAATTAACTTCAAATTCTTAAACACTTGTATCAATCTTATTATTAGAGTAAAATGAAAAAAAAGTAAGGAAGTCTTCACTTGGGTTTTTGTTTTTTAGTTACCAATATGTCATTTGTATAGGAAAAATATGTAGTGGTTGAATGTGTTTGTTTTGGAATATTTGTCCAGGAAGCATCAATTTTTTTTTATGTAAAAATATTTAAAAACAAGAAATAAATTAAGAATAGTAAAAATGATATTTTTATAATTAAAATATTAAACATATTTATTTGTAAATTATTAAATAGAAATCATTTTTAGAGACAAAAATAATTAGTTGTTATATTGATTAAATTAGATATTATTTTAAAGACTAAAAGAATTATTAGTATCTAAATTAATTTTTATTATTGATAAATAATTTTTAAATTGATATTTAATTAGCTAACCAAAATTTTAATATCAATTATTTAGACTTTAAAGTTAGTAGTTTTTTTTTAACAATAATAAACTAATTTAGATATCAATAATTTTTTGTCTCTAAAATAATATTTAATTTAGTTAATATCGTAACTAATTATTTTGTTTTTAAAATTAGTTTTTATTTAATATTTTTTTAATTAAATTATCTACACTCTTAATAGTGGTGAAATTTGGAAGATACAACTTCTGGAGAGTATGTATTATTAAGTATTTTTTATGAAAAATTATAAAAGGACTTTATGAATAGAAGCCGAGTTGGAGATTTTTCGAACAGGATTTTCTGCATGCTCTTTTCTGTGTTCCTTCCAACCATTTTTCCAACACACAAAAGGGAGAACCATTCCATTCTCTGCCTGCTTTCTGCTCTCACTGCAACAATCCTTTTCCTCACTTTTACTTTCTTTTTTCCCTTTGCCTTTTTCCAATGCAAAAACTATTTAACAACTCCAATTTTTAAATATTTGAAAAATATGAATTATAATGAAATACCTTTGTCAAAACAAATTGTAGTTTTGGTCTTCTATTTTTTTCCATGTAATCTTAGTTTTCAAATTTAAAAAATAAGCATACTTTTGTTCCAATAAACATGTTTTATTTATTTTATTTTAATCTATTTGAACCCTAAAATTTAAATACATAAATAAATTAAAAATAAAAATAAACATGTGTAAAATTAAAAATTTGATTAAAATTATAGACTATTTTCTAACTATGAAAGCTAAAATATTAAAAAACGAAAACATGGATCAGAAATTACAATTTAACTCATTTTTTATATTTTAAAATTAAATCAATTGTTGAGCATAATATTCATTATTTAGTTGAAAATGATAATACATCTTTAAGTGATTGACTTAGTTTATATAAATTGTGTCAAGAAAATTCTTATTTCAATTACTGTGATGTTAAGTCCATTAATAAATTTATAAAATTTGAGAATTTAGGCACATGATATGGCTCAGGTTCAAGAACAAGCTTTAAAATTAACCATGAGTTTGAGCAGACCATAGTAAAAGGTAGAGGCTAATGAAGTCAGGTCATACCTTTGTTATTCGTTGAAGCATATTATTTGGTCCTAGTTATTTTTTTTCCTTATCATTTAGTATTAGAGCTGTGAATTTGATCCGCACTTCATGGATAAATCCCAATTCACTTCTAAAATAGTTTCCTTTTTATTGGTCCATATTAAATGATTGAGTTAAAACAAATTCTAATTCCAAAAGTAAGTTAGGCTAAGGTAAAATATGTTGGTTACTAAAAAAAAAATACAATTTTTTTTATTAAATAAAGACTAATTTTTTAGATAAAAAATAAAATATTAATAACTAATTAGATATCAATTACATATGGGATTGTCACATGTTGGACCCGTCTTGACTTGCCTGACATTGCTCGACTCGAGTTGGCTTGTTATGACCGACTCGACTCGATGTGGACCCAACATTACTCAACCCAATGCGAGTATGACTCGATTTAACTTACCATGGATCTGACGTGGGTCTGAGATGGGCTCAACTCGAGTCAGCATAATGTGGACCTAACTAAACTCGTTTTGAGGTGGACTTGACTCGAGTCGGCCTGAGGTGGGCCTAAGTCGATTAAGTCTGAGGGGGCCCCAACTTGACTTAGCCTAAAGGGGGTCCAACTCTACTCAACTTATTGTAGGCCCAAAACAACTTAGCCATACCCGGTTCTGACTCGACCCAACTTGACATGGACTTGACTTCACTTGATCTGAGGTGAGCCCGACTCAATTGGGCTTGAAGTGGACCCAACTTGACTCGACTTGATGTATGTCCAACATAGACCCAACTCGACTCAGCCCAATGTGGGCTAGATTTGACTTGACCCAACATGGTCCTGACTTGACTTGGCCCAATGTGAGTCCTACTTAACTCGGTTTGATGGTGGGTCTCACACAACTCGGCTGATATAGGTCTAACTTGATTTGGTCTGAAGTTGACTCAATTCAACTCAGCACAACCTAGACCCTATCAACCTTAGCTTGAGCTAGACTCAACCTAACCCAGTCCAACTCGACCGACCTACTTGACTTAGGCCCGATCTAACCCTATCCATCTTAACCTGAGACCAACTCAAATAGGCTTGGTCTCTGCTTGACTCAACTTGACTTAGACATGACTCAACTTGGTCAACATAGATCTAGACACTCGTCATCTTAGTCTAACCTAACTTGTCCGAAATTGAACTCAACTTGAATTAGTCTCAGTCTGACTAACTTGTGCTCGATCTAACTACTCGATCTAACTAGACGTGGACCTGATTTGTGGATGTGAAATCTCTAACTGATACTAAAGTATGCTAAAATTGAAATTGGACGTATGAAGGACTACTTCAATAAGAGTTATATAATTTTAATACAACTTTTATTGTACAACACTTTTTATTTTACACTTCTCTCTTCACTTATACTTTCTGTCCTTTTGGTTAAAGGAAAATTGAGAGTGTTTTACGTTCATATTATGATATACATAAAAAATTAGCTAGCTCTATGACACTGACAAAGCTCTTATGAAACATTTTATTTCATGTCAGGTTGACAGTGTACCAAAGCCTCGCCTAGTTTGAATTAGGTCCATGGAATTGAATGTGGAGACAAACAAGCAAAGGAGGTAAATCTAGAACATGACCCGCATGTTATGGTCTTGAATGGACAAGTAGAACACTTTTAGCTCTACAGAAGCACAATAATACATACTGCAGGCTTTGTATATGTAAGTTCTTTTGTTGTTGCGTGTGCACTGTTGTGCATGATGGAATTTGGTGAGACCTTAGCAAGTGATGAAGGTTGACAGATGATAGAATCACGGATTTGGTGAAAAGGAAACTCACTACCTAAGGTTGTTCACACCCTCTTGTTTTCACGCATGCTTCTTCAATGTTTGTCATAATATCCAAGATATGATGTCTCCAGCAGCTTCCTTCGAATCACATACTTTGCATGCAAATGCAAGCTGACTGATCCTTCCTTACCCCACCACACGATGGTGGAAATGTGATGGTGACATGTGCAGGAAACTGTGTCCTAATAAGGTTCTCATTCTCTCAATTATTCAGCTTGGAATAAATGCTGGCTGACACTTTTTTTTCTATCTTTGTTTTTTCCCTTACCCTTTTCCTTAACTCATTTGAATTTGGTAGATGAATATATCTTTACCTGATCTCTTTCTTTATCGTGTGCTATGCATTTCCACATTGGAGGAAAAGTATACTCCCCAAGATAGTGATGGATTGTTGTGCTTTATAGATAAGTTCACGTGTAATATATAATATAATATGAACTTTTTTTGTCACTAACTATCACTGAATTCAACTTCCCGAATCAAAAGAAGTGACTCTTGTTTCTGTTTGCTTAATATATCAAAGTAAAATCTGAATATAATTGTTCTGATTCAGTTGGTTCATCTCTGCAGCATCTAACAGCATTAACTCAAAAACTTAATGCTTACATTAGTTGATGGTTCAATATTGATATAGGTACTCTGTTAACTACCACTTCAAGTATGCATAGATTAATTGATACAGAGATAAGAAAAATATCTTTCCTCCTAAACTGTCATAAAACTGAGAAAGGGAAAACAGATTGAGAGAGAATGAGCATTGTTTGGATAAATTTACAAGTTCTTTTAGAAGAATGAAGTAAAACAAATTAAGGAGGTAAAAACTTTGATTGAAATGTTTATGATCTTAAGATGTGACATCTTGCTCTGAATGGAACAATGCACTTGCATGGGGATCCACGACAAAACACTCAAGGGTATTGTTTAGTGGCAATTCTTAGGTAGGCACAAGGTAACAAAGTTCCTTAATTCAGTAAAATACAAATGCCACACAAAAGATATGTTAAACACTGCTTGTTGAAGCGCAATAATAGCTAGTTATGAGAAGAAGGGTTGGTTCAGTGATGCTGAAAAAAGTGCTTTAGCAGATGCCAGTAAAGGTTTGGTTTCTTGTAACTCAATGTTAGCTGGTTATACAAACAATGAGGAAATGGGGTTAGCATAGCAATTTTTGAATGGTAAAGAAGAATGTGGTTTCATAATATTTTTTGGTAGTTGTGTTTATTAACAGTGGTGTGTCTTGAGTTCTGCTTGGCCATTGTTTTGGAAAGATTTTAGATCCTAAGGATAGATGAGGCTAGTCACATTTTCAGTCACAATTGTTCCTTCTTCTGGTTCATGTCACATTCTGGAAGTATATTTTATGTTTGCCTAATTGCAGAGTATGCATTGCTATCACAATTTACTCTTAAAAGGTTGTCTTCTCTTTGTTTTTGGGATGGTTGCATTCCTCTATTATCTTTTGCAGCCACTTGTTAATCCTAAAAATATTTACAGTGCCACAAAAATAAAGTTTTTGCTATTACATATCATGGCCAATCACTTCCTTTGCATTTTCCTTAATCAAACCAAAGGGGAAAACAGTGAAAGCAAGTTTAAGCAAAAATGTGTACCTCATAAAGATAACTTTTGCATGGTTGCAAAAGATTAACGATACTAATAATGAAAATTAGTAGCAGTGCTAATATAAATTTGCTGAGGCATGTCTAATCATTACTATCAGCAATCTGAAGAAACTAATAGGTATTCCAAAAAGTATTTTGGCTTTTGCTATTTGTATCATGTTTAATTGCTAAATTCACTCCTTTTTCTTCTTTCTTTCCTCTGTGAAATTACCTCGTTCTTCTTAATTTGTCCCTCTTTTTCAAATAGTTATGTTCACATATTCTCATTTTCAATGTTCTTTTTCAAAAATAGAGATGAATGAGCACGATTCCAACCTTATCGGTGTGAAAAAAATGAGTGTGTTTGGATTAGAGTATGTTAGAGTGAATGTGTGAAAAAAAAGTTTATTCAGATACGTGAGTGATGTGATGGTTGTAAGAGTATTTTAAATTATTTTGAATAGGGTAAATTATAAGATTACAAATTTACCCTTATATATAAAAAAAGAATAAATAACTATTAATTTTGTGCATATTTTAGTTAATTAAAATAATTTAAAGTTTCATTTATAAATAAAAGAAAAAAATGTAAAATTCAAAGAAATAATTAAATATAATTTTAAATGTAAGTATAATTTTATTATTTTTCATTTTATCAATTTAAATTAATTTTGTTACTTAAGTTAATTTATTTAGATAATTTTAATATTATCTATGATTCTTTAAATTATGTTATGTTATATATATATAAAAAATTATTATTATTAATAATTTCCATCTTTTCATCTCATTCCACTCTCTTATCTCTTCAATTATGAAAAGATCCTAAATGTCCTCAACTTTCGATTCACTTTCACCCTCAACCTCACCCTCTCATAGAAGCAAACAAGGGTGATACCCATTCACCCTCACCCTCAACCTCCATCACCCACAAAAGCAAACACACACTACATTTATATTAACCAATCAACCCATCTCCTAAACTAATTTTCTTCTTTTCTAGAAAAATAAACAAAGTCTAAGAATAGGAAAATTTCTGAAAAATACTTTTTAAGACAAATTCCGAAAATTACTTTGCAAAAATTATTTTCTAAACATATCACTACAAGAAAATCATTAAATAAAAACTAATTTTAGAGACCAAAATAATTAGTTACTATTTGACTAAATTAGATACAATTTTATAAACTAAAAAATTATTAGTATTTAAAGTAGTTTCTATTATTAATAGAAATTTATAAAATAATTTCTAAATTGATATCTAACCATTAACTATCAAGATTTTAAATACTAATTACTTTATATTCTAAATTAGTTTCTATTAGTCTTTTATAGATTAATTTATAATCTAAAATATTAGCTAAAACCTTGATAGTTAACTTAGATACCAATTTAAAAATTATTTTATAATTTTTTTTTAATAATAGAAATCACTTTAGATATTAATAATTTTTAATCTATAAAATAGTATCTAATTTAATCATGGACTAATTATTTTTTGTCTCTAAATTTGATTGCTATTTGATGATTTTTTTTTACTATGAAAAATACTATTTAAAATTTTCTTGGAAGATAACTTTTGGAATGACGACACAAAATCAAGAATTTGAAAAAGTATTTGATATGGATATTATAATCTACTTTTAATTAAATCTTTAAGTATCTTTTAAATTTGAGTATTAAAGAAATTATTTCATTGAGTACTTAAATTATATATTTTTAAGTTGAGTCATTGCTATTTAATTTTTCTGCCCGATTGATGTGACTTGTTTCCACATATTAAAAAATGAGATTTTATGATTAATAATGACATAAAAAAATAACAATGAGGTCGACTAGAAAAAAATAATTAAATGACAGAGACTTAATTAAAAAATAAAACTTTTTTGAGTAATAGATTAAAAAATTTAACAGAAACTTCATTGAAAATACCCAAATTTATAAAAGATGGAAAAGTTAATTAACATCAAACTTTAATACAGAGACAGAATTGAGGTAAAATTTACATAGAAAAAATATTGAAAACTTGTAGATAGGATTGAGAGTTCAACAAGAGTAGGTTGTACAGGGTTTATACTTGTTTTTAGATAAAAGGGTATATTTGGTAATAAAAGTTAAAATAAAGAAAACTAATATATAGAGAAATTCAGGGGAGTGTAAATAAAAAAAAGCTTTAGTTTGTCACATCTTATGTGTTTTCGGCCCATGAAAATGCCCCTAAATACCTGCATAGGGGCCCAATACCTACTTCTGGCAATAAATTAAACTAAACAATAAGGTGGCTCCTGCAACAAAAATGAAGGAGTACAAAACTAAAGGAGAAAATCTGTAGTTTTGAAACACGAGAGATTCCCCGGTTCAGCTCTTCTTTCCAAAAACAGCAACAAAGTAATAAAACATTTATTAATTTTTGTATCATCTCACAATGTTACAGTACAGGATACTCACGCATTCACAAGTTTCTGTTCTCAAAATAGACAAACACATTCACAAGTTTCAGCCTTTTAAATGTCAGAACTCAGGATATAGTTCTAATCAACACGAACTACCAATGCATCCCACATCACACTTTCATTTACTGGTGAGATTTTTTCTACCTATGTTGCTTTTCTTCTCAACCTTACATATTGTTTTTCTCAAATGATTTAATATTCCTTAGTTTGAATTGAATCCAACTATGTGTCTTTCTTGGACATTAACTGTGACAGTTACTTTAGCAAGTGACTAATTAGTCTCTTTTAGAGAAAAAACCATATTATTTGCTTCTTTTTTGTGTTTTATAATCCAATCCAATTTCCTCAAATGTCTTTCAGTTGCCTTTTTCTTTGTCAATATTGTGTGATTTTGTGAATGCCTTAGTTGTTTGTTGAAGCAAGGATCACTGTCAGAAGATTGATCATATACGTGAATAGAAGGTTTGATGGAATGTGCAAATACCCTCAAATCCAATTCAAAAATGTCAGATATTGTTTGCAAGTTCTGTGCATTGAAATCCATTGGGGTGTTACCCTCCGAAGTCCCCAATCTCCATCACTTTCACAAGCCAATTTGCATTGGTGCTTCTCCGAGCGAAAACAGAAATGTTGCAAATAAGGAGACCAAAAACAACAGCCAGGAAATCCATTCCCACCGCATTGAAATGCTTACAGGAGAGGGTTCATGTGCTGGTGTGGAGATCATGAGGATATTTGACACTGTTTCAGCTCTGAAATTGGCTTATCTTCAGCTTCAGCAAGCTCATATCCCTTATGATGCACAAAAGATTATTGCCTCTTACGAAAGAGTAGATGCAGAAATTGAGAAGCTTTGCAAGTTCAAGCATGCATACAAGGAGAAGCAATGTAGAAAAACCAAGTCCTATTCTAATGCTTCATGTTTTGACCTTTTGCAATCTGAAATTGGTCGCAAAGAAGCATTTTTCAGGAAGTTAAAGTCTCTAAACAGTGTTAAAGATTCTCAGATTCTAAGGCTGCAGCAAGAGCTCCAGGATTTGGAAATGGGGAATAAAAATCTGCGTGTGATGATCAAGAGGATAAGTAAGAAGAGAAAAGCAAGTGTTTTGAGTGTTGCTAAGTTCGAGGATTTCTTCAAGGCTGCTTCAAAGTCCATTCATGATTTTTCCAAACCATTAATTAGCATGATGAAAGCTTCAGGTTGGGACTTAGATGTGGCAGCAAAATGGATTGAGAATGCAGCTGTCTATTCCAAAGGGTGTGACAAGAAATATGCGTTTGAGGCTTATATTGCACGGAGAATGTTTCATGGGGTTTCGTTAACATCTTATGATGTGAGTGATATTGTGAAGTTTGATGATCCAATTGATGCACTGATGGAGAATCCAAACTCAGATTTTTCAAAATTTTGTGGAACAAAGTATCTTCTAGTTGTTCATCCCACAATGGAAGAGTCATTCTTTGGAAATTTGGATCACCGAACCTTGATATTGGGTGGCAAGCACCCTAGAACTGAGTTCTATCAGTTATTTGCAAAAGTGGCAAAATGGGTTTGGGTTTTATTAGGTTCTGCAGTGTCAATAGATGCCCATGCAACCATGTTTTCTGTCAACAGAGAAAGCAGGTTCTCTGGTTTGTACATGGAATCTGTTAAGAAGGAAAGAAAGAATGCTGTTTCGTCTGATGTAGAAAGAGCCACCTACAAAGTTCAGTTCATGGTTATGCCTGGCTTTGAAGTTGCAGAAACATTGGTGAAGTCTAGAGTTTATATCTCAAAAAACATGCTTAAAGCTAAATGATTCCTTTAACTGGTGATACTGTTTATGGACTTGAAAATTTTTGTACATGAGCTTTTTCTTTTGGTAGCTTAGCTAGTCATGATGACAAATACTACTAGTTTATGATAGAACTTAGAACCTAAATCCACCATCTTGGTGGTTGTTGTCTTGTACCTGTTGATTAAGTTAAAGTCTTGGTATATCTATGTATTAGTTTTTTTGCCGTCTCTAGTGTTCAAATTTCTCTATGAACTGTATATGTATGTTAAGTTAAAACTGTCACGTTGCTCACAGGACTTTTTGTCTTTCGTTCTGCAGCCAGGTCTAAACCACTCAAATAGCCTAATATGAAATAAGTGAGTGATCTTGCATGGCTGAAATATATCTTGAATGTCTATTTACTAATTACAATTCTGCACTTTTATTTTTTAACGTGTTATCTTGATGTAGTTGTTTATTATATGAAGGATCATGATTCATCTAAGCTTAAAATTAGATAATTTCTTGGAAGGGTCAAATAGAAAAGAGTTATCTGAGTATGGAAATTAAACGGAAAACCCCAAAAAAAAATCCAAAAGTTTCAGCTACTTAAGGAAAAGAAATGTTGATAGAATCATTCTCAATAACAATCTTGATTGTGATCTGTCATTGTGTTAACTAGATAAAATGACCAAAAGGAGCAAAATAACAATTGAAGATTTCAAATGCCCAACTGAGGAATTTAGATTTTCAGGGGATCTATATAAGGATGAATATAGTTAGATAAATTATGGTCATAGCCATAAGGTCACATAACCATAAATGTCAAGACTTAGATCAGTTTGGTGTCTTCTTAAAATTTCAGATAAGCAAGTCCAATATAAAGTTTTCATATAAAGATAATCCTTGAATTGTTCATCTAGAGTGTAAAGAGTCACTAAACTGAAACTAAAATAAGAAAAAACAGTACATTATCCATTTACTCTCTCCCACTTAAGCCTTGTGGAGAATACCATATTCTCAGCCATTAGTTGGAAAGGAACTAGCTTCCTCACTGTCTAAAGAAAACAAGTCCTTGCAGATTTCAACATAGAATCTACACACTAAATCAATGAAGACAGGGCACTTGAGTTTTTTCCAGCAGTGTAGAAGTTCTTCCACATCCATCAGGTCCTTCATCTTCCCTTCTTCCACAACCATCTCCACCAAATATTTCTCAAAATTCTTGCATGTGTCTTCCACTTGGAAAGAAGCTTCCCTGTTGTCTACCCTGTTTGGTCTTACATAAGGTGGAACAAGTGGTGAACATGATGGAAAGAGGGGAGTTTCATGCACATCTTTGTCTTTAGATTTCTTTTGGGAACGAAGTGCTGATAATAACAGTGATGAAGACCTTGTTTTAGTTGTGAAGGGCTTTTGGGTTTTGAACTTACAAGCACATAATAAAAAAGCTTTTATAAGTACTAAACTGGTTCAACAACAGTAGTGTTTTTTTTTGCATGTCTTGAATAACTTGGATCTAAAGACCCCTTGTTGTTTCAAGTTCATTTCCAAAGTAGGAAAGGAGTGTGTCTAAAGAAATTTGAGGATTTTAGTATTGGATAATGTTGAGTGTGATGATACTCTGATGTTGGAATGTCATCCTCCACTAGAGGCTACCTATATTGCTCTTCCTACTTCTTGCAATTCCAATGTAAAAGCAAAAAGGTGTTAGGCCTTAAGAGTGTTTGTTGAAACTTGAAACCAATGTTGTTGTAACTGGCCTTTTGAAGATTTTTAAATAGGTTCCTTACATTTTTTAAGGGAAAAATTTGATTCCTATATTTTAAAACTTTCTAACTAAATCCTTAAAACTCTGTTAAATACAAAAGACCTAATTGAACATTCTCAAGTAATTTTAACATGGCCCTAAATTATTTCAATTTTAACTGAGTCTCTGTACCTAACAAAAAACCAATGAAACTTTAATTAGAAGGGCCTAGTTTATAAATTTAGGGACACAGTTACAATTTTTTAAAGTATCTATTTAATAATTTTTAAATAGTTAAGAGGTTTAGAAATTCATTTAACCTTTATTCTAGGTCAAAATATAAATTTAGTTTTTTTTTAATCTGAAATTTTGGTTTTCTCAATTTTAAAATTTTTACCTTAGTCCTTAAAATGTCTCTGCTAAGATCAAAATGACCTTTCTGTCTTTTGTTACATCAATAGTGTTAGTTTTGGTTGATGTGTAAACCTTTTTCTAATAGAAGCATACACATGCACATACATTTAATATTAATTTAATTTTTTTTTATTGTAATTGTTTTTACCATATTTTCGTTTATAAATAGTGTGCCTAGTGAAATTAATGGAAGAAAATAAAATTTTCATAAAAAATTAAAATAATTCGTGTATTTTTTTCCTAGAAATCAATCAATCATAAATAGAGTAATTTTACCACGGTGACTCTTTCTCTATATACACCAGAAGTCAAAGTTAATAATACTTTAAATACATCTTATTTTTTTAATTTACTAAAATATTTTTTAAAAATAAAATTGTAATAGAGATGACGATTTACATAATTTTTAAATCCGGTCGACTTAAAACTATTGTTAAAAATTTCAAAATCAATAAATTTAGAATGTAGTTCTAGATAGACTCTTCTGAACTTATTTGAAACATATAATCCAAAAAGTCTTTAATGTGTTGTGAACTAAGTAGGGTTTTATTTAAATAATGAAAAAGAATATTTAATATGCAACTATGAGGTTTGAGAGAAAAAAAAGGTATGAGATACACAAAGAATATGTGCCCAGTATTAGTTAGAACCAATCCACTATAATTATTTTTCTTATAATATTGAACATGAAAAAATAAAAATAAAGCATAAAAATAAAGAAAAAGCAAATAAAGGAATGAAATTGTTTAAGACATGTTTATGGATAAAAAGGGAAATTATGTAATGATTCCTAAAGCCAGGAATTAGGGAATAAATGAAATCAACATTGGCCAAGTGTTTGCTAAATTCATGATTACTTGTTTAATGTTGAATGCATGCATAGTCCAAACAAAGCGTGGAGAACCAGATTATGACTTACAATCCTTCAGCTACCACCAAAATGTTGGTAATCAAAACATCCAATATAAAACAAAAATATTCATTTGCTATTTATTTGAATATATAGTTAACTCTTAATATTATTTTTGTTTTATGAATTGTAAGGGTATGACCGATCGACATTATGACGTGTCTCGGTCTCTCTGTTCAAGATGACCGAGACACACGTTGACATGTCCCAGTCTGTTTGATCGAGTTGGCCAAGACATCACGGGCGGTCCGGCTGACCGACACGTACAACCATTAACGCTCAAACCAAGGTTAATGAAGTTAAACCATCATTAAGAATTAGGTAATGCAATCCTAAGTGAGATTTATTCCACTAAACAGACCCAATAAGGTAAGCCCATTAAAATAATATAAATAACACATTTCAAGGGCCCTGAGTGCCGATCACCCGCTTTACTGACTTGAGCGTCGAGGTGCCTTCTGCAAGTACCCCCATCCGGTGTTCACCATAGGCCGGGAGCCGAAGGAGAAGCACGAAGGCGAGAAAGATCCCAGTGAATCCCTAGCAACCTGCTCGACCGAAAGAGGAAGACGAAAACTTCAATAGTTCTCTACATCTCATCTCCCTAGTAGGAAGATGAATAAATAACTATTTTTATGTGCAAATCTGTGATTTTTTTAAAGTTAAATTCTAAATCTTTAATCACCAAATATATAGATACAATAATATCTAAACTCTTACTAATGACTAATGTTATATTTTATTTTCTAAAGTACAGTGAGAAGTGAAATCCATTTAGACATGAGCTGTTACATTTATGGTTTATTCTTGTGGATTCTTAGTCAGTGAGCTGTTTTTTTCTTTTTCATTCTTTTGTAAATTTCTATGCCGAATTTAAGCTTCCAAATGTTTTTTGGCATCACCTTTGCATAAAATGAATAATAAAGTTTAGGAAAGGTTTCTTCCGGGCAGAACTTTATCAACTTGTTACCATGGATTTTGTAACTTACATGAACGTAGATATGAAGAAAAAAAAAAAAAGCAAAAGCTAAATGCTGCTGTATTCTACAGAGCCACAGATCTGTGCATGTTTGCTGGAAGAAATGATGAGAAAAAGTAACTTGGTGGACATACCTGGTCCCCTTGCTTTTATTTTGGAACTTTTCTTATGCAGTGGACCACCAACTTTATTTTTTTCTATTATAAACCATGTTTTCTTGTTCTCTAATCTTTCATTTCTCATGAAGTTGAACAATTCTGAGGTATCACAATAAAGAAACACTGAGAGAGGAGAGAAGGCAAGGCTGTGCTTGTGGCATATCCTTGATGGGTAATAACAGGTTCAGATTGTCAGATATGATGCCAAATGCATGGTTCTATAAGCTCAAAGATATGAGCAAATCAAGGAAGAAAAATGGCCCTCATGTTATGAAGAACAAAGTAATTACCTCACCAACAACCTCCCAAAGGTCACAGCCAAGATACTCTCATTGTTTCTCCATTGAACCCAACATAGCTGGTAAGTTATACAATTCTCCTATTTACACTAAGCACTCAGACAACATATTCATTGATTCACCAAGAAGGTCATCTAAAAGAAGAACTAAGAGAAAAACAATTTATAAGCCTTCTCCCACAGTTGTCTCTTCACCAGTCATAGAAAGTTTTAGTTGTCATTCCACAAATTGGATTAAGCCAAATCAACCTCAGTCTCCTGACTATTATCTCTCCTCCTCCGAGAGTTCTTCTGAATCAAACTTCCATGAGTATGTTTCATCTGAGTCTGATGAGTGTGACAAGTTCACTATTCCTGACCTGCTTAATGGAGTAGCCTCTGAATGCAGTTGCAGAGTTAGCTCTTCCACCAATGACATAATCATTGACATGAAAAATGAACCATTCACTGGAAATTGTGAAAATCTTGATGGGTTTGACACAATTTCACAATTAGGCCTTCCTCCGATATTGACAAAGCCAGTGAAGTTTGATGATAAGGTAATTGAAGCCATTGAGTTGAGGAGATCAACTAAATTTGATGAGGTAAAGTCTCATCAATCTCTAGCTGTTAAAGTTAGCAAAGAGGAAAGCAGTAGAACTAAGAGAGAGAGAAAAACCAGTCCAGTATCTAGAATTTCCTCTGCTAATTCTACAGGTATAAGACTTAGAGTGAATTCTCCAAAACTGGCAAGCAAGAAAGTTCAAGCCTATGCCAGAAGGAGTGTGTCATCCAAAGCAGGCAAGGCCTCAGTAGATACAGGTTTTCCAGAGGGATTTGCAGTTGTTAAGTCCTCACTTGATCCACAAAGAGACTTCAGGGAGTCAATGGTGGAAATGATAGTGGAGAACAATATCCGAGCATCAAAAGATTTGGAGAACTTGCTTGCCTGCTATCTTTCACTGAACTCAAGAGAATACCATGATCTCATTGTCAAAGCATTTGAGCAAATTTGGTATGACATGGCTCTACTTGGAATGTAAAGATTTTAGAATTATCCAATGCATGTGTATAATAGTCTTGTAAGTAACACTTCTCTGGACCAACTTTTGTTCTGAACTCTCAAACCAATGCTGTATCAATCTTTCGTAAATTAAAAAATGTAGTTGCCAAAAGGAATTTGAGTTCAAGAGTAAGCTATCAGCTCACTTACTTCAGAACTAGTTTATTAATGAATTGTGATTGATAACCTCATAAAAGCACTAGTGTATGTGTATGATCCATTCTCTACCTATATGCCATGATGAGCAACAATCTGCTAACAAAAATAAATAAAAAAATATACTTTCTGAATGGCCCTGCCACTTCCTTATGTGGTTTTTGTTGTTCTAGTTGCTTGCGTTCATCTATTATGTCAAATGCCCCGCTTGTGTCTATGTTAAAGTGTTTTTAAATTACTATCAGCAATAAGGCAGACTTAGAATATCATCGACTAGAGATAAAGACATCTCGTAACAAAATTTACTTAGATAAAATTAACATGACCAAGTGTCCCTTCAGAAAATAAAGAAAGTAACAACCGAAGAAACAGATTTTTATTCTAATTACTATTTTTCAAGAAATTGCCCTTAACTGGGTCGTTTGTGAATGTTTGTTATCAGATGATGATGAGATTTATTACCAGTGTTCCTCTAAGAATGCAGCACCAGAAAAAACATCAAACATATTGCTTCTTTTATAGTAACTTACTAATAATCCTCAAAGGTGTGAAACTTCAAATAGTATATTATTACTAGCCCCGGGCCAACTAAAAACACTATACATGCCAATTATTAAGATTGGTAGTTTGGTAGCAGTAGCCATAACTCTTTTCCTCGTCAACCCTTTAGCAGACTCAAATATTTACCTCCAATATATCTGCAAGTATAGGTAGTTCCAAAAAAAGTAATTTTTTACCATATTGGGAAAACTGAATTGGTATCATTAACTCATTACAGTTTTTTAGCTCCTCTTTCTTTTTGGTCTGATAGAGCACCATACTGTAAATTTCTAACTCTCATGGTTCAACTTTTGGAATGCAAATTATATATTTGTTGAACAATATAAATTGATTTTGAGATAAAATCTATGCATAGACCTAAACATATTGTGGAATAGTTGGAATAAATATGTGGGCAAGAAGATGACAGTTGATGGCATTGTTTGTGGTAGGGAACAGTGAATAAAGATGAATATGTAGCCTTTATATTTATTTCATCTGCTATTCATTTATCACGTATTGATGGATTACATAAAAATAATAATAACAATTATTAGTTACTTTATATGCAACAAAAGTTTCATTTCACTAACTAAAATGGATTACATAATACATGAATTGTGTAAATCATGTTGATGATAAAAGAAATTGTAGTTTATAATTACAACTGTGATTGTTAGGTAAAACTTTTTCAACTCACTTCAATTGTTTCAATCAGAGTGAAAAAGGAAACCACAACAATGTAGAACCATAATCACATTATCAATTACATTTTGCAAAACTTTGAAATTAGTACCTTTTTTAGATGCCCTGTGATTCATTGTACTAGTAAGCTTTGTCATCAAAATCAGAGCCAATGGAGAGCAAAGGAACATGTAAACACTGTAAACATTGCTTGATTTGTGTGCAAATGGGGAGTGTTGAAGCAAATAAAGGAAAAAGGAAGAAAAGTTGATGCAGCACATCATGAGGACCACAAAATCATCACAAACACAGGCTGTAGAAGAAATAATCAAAGGTGAGGGAGGACCACATTAGAGTGAGCAAAAAAAAGTCCACTTAGCCAACTAGACATTATGTTAAATGGTGAAAAACCTCCCATAATTGCACAGTTCATCACTCTCTATAATTTACTTTTCTTTGCTAAAAGTTGATCAGCTCTTTACACACACCCTAATGTTTCAGGTCATGTTTCTTTCAAAAATCCAGTAGAGACAGAAAGTTTGGATTTTAGATTGCCTCAAATTTAGTATTGTGGGACAAGTTCATGACTAGTCAACATAGAAAAAGTTGCATTCAACCCAACCTCAAACAGAAATTTTGTTCACTTCCAAGCCTACTCCAACATGTTTGAACAGACATTTGAACAGTATAATTCCACATTGAACCAAAATTATTAAACTTCATGAACAAGGGATCTTTGTGTGTCATAATTTTAGTTTAACATGAAGATCAATTATAGCCTAAATAGTATGTTGTTGCTTGTAGCAAATGAGTAATTCCTTGCTTAACACATGAATTGATATGCTTTATGATGTTGTTTGACTTTGAAAAAAGCTCAATCCTTGCTTGCCTCACTCTCAGTCCTTCTTCTTGACCAAACAGTGAAACACACACACACATTTGAAAAATTGATACTTTTTTTTTATAAATTAACTTTAACTTATATTTTTTCATTTATCTTCATATTTTTTTTTTAATTTTTCTATTAAAAATTGTTTTTATCTCTTTTGATAAGTATTAATTAGATAATCTTGTTACACTTTGTTGACATATATGCAAAGGGAGAGGAACAGTTTCCAAATCATGTAATATAAAATTCTATTTATTATGGAAAGATTCCTTTTTATAAACATTTTGTTACGAATTTTAGTATACTCATTACCAAATTTACTTTTATCAATATAACTAATTTCATTATTTTATTATTTATAAAAACTACCTATAACAAACAATAAGTATCCTCAAATACTATATAAGTATAACATTATAAAATTAACAAAGATAAAGTCAATTTCATTTTGATGAAATATGAATATGATTTCCTTTCTTTTCATTTCTAATTGACATATTTTTAGTAATAACTTTTTTTCCTTTCTTTTATTACGTATTTTATACCTTTTTTTGAAAAAAAAAGAGTAAAGTAAGAACAAAATATCTTTTTAGTGCCTATTAATAAATGAATTAAATTAATAAATGTTAAAAAATATTTATTAAAAAATTTAAAAGAAAATAACTAAAAAAAATCAAGTTTCCTTCCTATTAATGATATGCTGCATATTTTTTTTTTAAAAATTTTCTGACAAGTCCTTCCTTAAACAAGAAATACCATCTCAATAATTAAATGAATGTGTTTGTTAATTATAGTAAATGAGAATATGTTATGTTAATTTTAAATAATGAAAAGTAAATCAAAACAATCAATTAATTTATTTATTCTAGGCATTTGAGAATTACAAATGTGCATTTAATTTATTAATAAATTATATTATGATTTAATTGATAATAAATATGGTTTAATTGGTTAAATCAATTAACACAAGTTTTTTGACAAACATATTTAAACAATTTAACAGTTTGAAATTCATAAAAATAAATCTTGAAATAATCAATTGAATAATGTTGCAAATTGTTTTTTGGTGAACCTGATATATTAACATTTAAGAAAATCATGAAAGAAAAACCAATTTTAGAGACCAAAATTAATTAGTTGTTGTAGTAATCAAATTATAAACTATTTCAGAAAATAAAAAAATAATTTATAAATTAATTTATATTATTATTAAATAGTTTCTATAGTGAATAAATAGCCGGTATACATTGGTTAAAATTCAATCATTATGTCATTGTATTAGTCGATTTGTTCGAGGATTGATATGGTGGATACTTACTCCTTACATCTATTTTTTTTTGGAGGAAGATGAATTGGAGGTTGGAGCTAGTAATAAGAATGATTTGAAGCTATGAAAAAATGGAGATGAGCACAAGACAAAAGTTGAAAGTAAGGTTGTTGCAGTTGTAGAAGATGAAAATGATGGTGATGATGAAGGATTAATCAATTTCAATATAGAGAAAGGGTACTGGTAAACATAGACTGCTTTAGGTTGAGGCTACTTTTTCGTGTATTATGAATGATGTGATGGAAACCCAAACTAGGGTTGCTTGGACGAGTGGACCTTCGAGGCACAAAAATAAGAAGAAGAAGAAGAAGAAGAATCTTGAACTATGGGTGAGTCTTGGTAGTTTCTTGGTTTGGGGAGGCTAATTTGGTTCTTAGAGGTAGGGTCAGTACTTGGTTCAGTCAAGATGATTTTAATTTGGTTTTTGGTTGATTCTTTAAAGAATCTTGAAGGTAGGAAATGTGGTTGGTGAAACCAAGGTGATGAAGTTTGGTTATCTTCTTGGTTTTTTTGTTTAAACTTGTTAAATTTTGTTGAGATCGGTTGCAACGAATTATACAAACTCGAATTTAGGAAGGTAGTCACCTTATAACTAATCTGGAATATGGAAAAACATATTCCACATCGGACCTAATATTAGCGGATCGTCATATGAATAACACATCACTCTTAAGTCTCTCTATAAATTTGATCTCGATGAGGACGACACAATATATATATATATATATATATATATATTTAATTTTTATTTCTCAATTTTATTAACTAGTTCATATAATTATATGCAAATATATATGACGCAAATTTGTTAGTGATTTTTTAATAGAAAATTTACAAAAATTTATGTTCATATATATTATCTACAAGTTATATTCACATTCATAATTTTACTTTTTTAATAATATATTTGTTGTAAAAACATAGAAAATAATTTAGAGTATAAGTGATATAATTAAAACAACACTTAAAGTGAAAAGTTCATATAAAAACAAAAATTAGTTATTATTCAGGTTTCATTTTAAAATAACCATTATCTATCTTCTTTCTTTCTAAAAATATAACATTGTCCTTAGTTGCATTGACGATCAAAGACAATCTTTGGACTCCTGGTAGTGAATAGAGTAAGACTACCCGATCATATATTTTATTAGAGTAAGTTTAATTTGGTCCCCTTTTTTCTTTAAGTCAATTTTTAGTTTTTGTGTGTACCTATACACGTGCCTTGCATGTGAGGTATTTGATTCTAGGAGTAGTCTCTATTCAGGGTCCTAGTGATATATTCAAATTGTTGATCATGACTTTGTGAAGCATGTTAGGTTATCCCTACGTTCTTTAGGAGTTTGACATCTTTTTTAGTACTTAGTTGTCCAATTTAGTAAGGGAGACTAGTTTTACTTTTCAATAGTACCTTAAGTTAGAGGATCTGGATGTGAATCTGATGTGATCACAAGTTCCAAAATTTCTCTTACAGGGATTGTGATAATGTGTGATGTAGATGTTTTACTTGTTTGTAGATATGCTGAAAGCTGATGATTGGAGTATGTTTTGGTTCAACTGTTGTGAATGGTTGTGTTGATTGAAAATCAATTTAGAAAACTGAGATTTTTGTTGATTAACATGTTAGTTGCTTTGGTCTCTAACTAAATGATTAAAAATATCCTTTACTTTGAATTAGTTGATTTAAGCATGAATTTAATTGAAAATGGTAAGACTCTAAATGTATAAGTGACTCAAGTTGGAAATTATAGTTTGAAAACTAGTAGAAAAATACTTGAAAACCAATTTCAGAATTCTACAAATTATATAGACTTGGTGGGTGAGCCATATGCTTGGTGGGCAAACTTTAGAAATTAGAAAACCCGAGAGCATTAGCCACTAGGTGAACCATACTCGTTGGGCGAATTTGGTTGGTAAGCAATGTTCTCCTTAGGCAAAATTTAGGGAATTAAAAATCTGAT
The DNA here is from genome assembly GCF_051622355.1 of Phaseolus vulgaris. NCBI lineage: Eukaryota > Viridiplantae > Streptophyta > Magnoliopsida > Fabales > Fabaceae > Phaseolus > Phaseolus vulgaris. Next base: position 25,406,172 of record NC_143503.1, read on the forward strand.
AGTGTTGGTCGTTAGGCGAGCCATACTCGCTAGGCGAGTTTGGTTCCAATGGTTTGTTCGTCGAGTGAGCTTGAGACTCGTTGGGCGAATTTAGTCCGAGGAACTTGGTCACTTGGCGAGCTTGAGACTCGTTGGGTAAAAATGCTTGTTCTGCATATGTAATCATGTGACTTTTTTATATTTTCTAATATGTTTTAAAAGTTAAAATTCTATATGATTGTATCCTACTTTGAGGTATTAAATGAATTATGAATCATGTAGAAGTATAATTGGGACATAATATGTTAGGAAAGGAAATATCGTGTTGAGATTGTTTAGGATATACATTGAATTAGAGATTCGCCTATAAGGATATGACTTTAGTAATATATTGGAATCAAATAGATGAAAAATGGAAGTTCATATGACCGATTATGTGGTTTAAAAGATACATGGTCTGACAAATCATATGGATTTACTTTGTCATATAAGAAGACTCAATTCTTATGTTCATGTAGTTGTGTGGAGAGATAACACAGTGAAGGTAGTCAAATTCAACACATGTATCTTTCAGAAATAGAGTCAAGTGTTTATGTATGCATGTCAGTGGATTTATGGCATGGATGCTATTAAATGAGTTATTTAGATTGTTTAGTACATTGTAATAAATAAAGTGTGACAATGTAGATGTTTGTAATTGTATTATTTGAATCTTAAGTTATATTGAAAGTTTTAAAAATCTTCAACTTACCCTATTTCTTGTGTATTTGTTTAAAATTTATGATCATCGTGTGTTACATGCACTATACCATTTTTGACTTTAGACAACACAAAATTTGCAACAAATATAAAATCATGGTCCAAAACGGAAAATGCAACGGATTATTCCAATCTTTTAGAAAATCGTTGCTTATTTATTTAAGATAAAACAAAGAATGTTGTAGTGATGGAAACAAAGAACTTTGAAGGTGATAGAACTCCTAAGCAAATGGAGTTTCCTTTTTATTTTGATACATCTGTATATTTAAAAATCCCTATAAAAAAAGACTCTTTTTATAATACTATTTGATGATGTGGATTATATATATATGATATAGCTTTTTCAGCGAAGTAACTAGGGGTGTTACATTTGTAGCCATGAAACATATAGTCCTATGTCTCATTCTCTTTTTTAAATCAAAACATTCTTTGATCAAAATTTAACGAGTAATCTTTCAAGTTCCTAATATCTAAAAAATATTTACATTAATTTGAATGATATCTTTGACCAACCCTGTAGATGGATTTTGTTTTTCTTCAAATCATATCATTATTCCTTGAAAGTCTAAAAACTGCATAGCACCTCAGCCTTATCATTTGCTCTCATCCATTTTTTTCCTATTTGATTTGAAAGCTCAAGCATAGCCACTTTCAAAAAAAATTGTCCTTCAAGTTTTTTCCCTTCCTACTTCTTGAAGAGTTCACATCAAGAGCACCACATGCTGGATTTGACTTTTTGTTGGTAACCTCATAAGGTGTCACAAATCCAATATTTTCCACAGCTCCAACTGTCTTGAATCTTCTTTTGTTTATCTCCTCAACCAGTGATCTGTGCAGTAGCTGGCTTCTCGTATCAATTAATGACTTGTTCCTAGATAGTCTACGATTGTCTATCATCCTGTTACTTTTGCCAGTAGGTGTTTGTGGTCCTGCTAGAATTTTGCAATGGCTCACAGTGATGGGGTCTTCATTAGGGGAAAATCTAGTACACATGTGACTCTTTATGATGGGGTGTTTATCTTTTTTTGTAGAAGCCTTATTGTGTTCCTCCTGGTCATCCACTGAACAAAAGTTTGAGTTCCCATGTGAAGAACATATTGAACTGGCATCATCAAGTCCATCACCTGCAAATAATAGTATATCAAGTTTCCCTTTTCAATGATTTGAAAGATTTTATAACACCAAGCCTAGAATCTTGTATTTGTCTCGAGTTATGAGTATTACATATAAAAGAGACCGAGTTTTCTTTCTTATATTTGTGAGACCAAAATCACACTTGAAATCCTAACCATAATCTTGTGAAAACTCTAAAGTACCATACGAATGAATTTCACACTACATTCAACTCCAAGCCTTTAAATATTAGATTTGTAGGTTTTTTTTTTCAATTATATGTTGCTCAAATTGCTAATTTTTATTCCATCTGTGACTTCCTAATCACACTTGCACATTTCACTAGTAGCTATTGTCATAGGGGGTAGGGGCAAAGGAGACATACCATGGAGCCAATGACAACCATTTAATAAGTCATCAACTCTGATGACTAAGCCTGGTGTTGACTCTTGGGATGATGAACAAGAAGAAACAGAGTGGAAATGATGGTGAGGATCTTCATTGTCCTTGTCATCATTATAACTGAATGCATGCCAGGTGTCTGGACAGTTACTATTCCTCCAATTCGGCAGCAGAACAGATATCTCTCCTTCAATCATACTTGCAATATCAGAAGGCTTCAAATCTGTGATTTCCAACTCTTTCACCATCTCTATTGCAACATCAATAGGGGTGTCTGTGTAAATATCAAAGGGAAAGTATACATTCCTACAAGAACCTGTGAAGATGTTACTTCAATTAAAGGATCAAGTTCATTTACCAAACACAAGTAAATCTTGAGGTGAAAGTGCATGCTACATGTATTTAAACAAGTTCAAAATAAAATTTTCCTTATAATTAAGGAAAGAGGACATCAAGAGTCAAGTAAATATTGATACCATCCTTCTGAGAAATTTTCACTTTGAGAAAGATAGTGTCATCTTCTGGATTCAGCTTCCCAGTTATTGACATTTTAGTCATAGGTAAATCATCACTCAATTGAAGTGTTTCCATTTCACTGTAATTTAGAAACGGCTTCTGAATCCCAATCTTTGCCATGGCTGATGCATCATTAGACAAAAGAAATTGATCATTCAACAATTCTTTTGCAGATGGTCTGTTTGCTGCAGCTATTAGACATTTGCCAATAAACTTCTGTGCTTCTGTGTCTTCAATCCTGAAAAATGCTGCTGGTAGCTTCCCCTGAATATAAGACAGAAAAGTTGCTTGTATATAAAATCCTATGTATCTCTACTGATATTTTCAAACCTTAGACTACATCAGAACTTACCGATGTTACTTTTTTGTATATCTGTGCAGGGTTAGTACATTCACTGTATGGATAATCAGATGTAAGCATTTCCAAAACACACATGCCAAATGAGTACACATCAACAAGTTCATTGTATTCTTCCTCGTACAATTCTGGTGCCATGAACTCGGGAGTGCCTGGCACAAGGCAAAAAATTTAACACAACAATTCAAGAGGTTCAACAACAGTCAAGATTTTCAACATTTATTGGCAGGAAAAAGATAAATACCTATAACACTGTGAGCTGGTTGGGAACCATGGAGAATTGCTGCTAGACCCAGGTCACCAATTTTCACTTGTCCAAGATGGCCATTGACAAATATATTATCACATTTGAGGTCCCTATGAATTACTGGAGGATCATGTTCATGCAGATAAACAAGACCCTGTAAGATTTGGCGAGCCCAACTCTTTATTGCTTTCAGACCTATGTGCTTATATTTCTTCCTGTATCTGCACAAGTCACAAACTGATCAATTAAAGTACTTCTTATAGTGATTTAAAGGTTAATTCTGCAATCGTGCATGGATATCATATAAAGGTAAAATAATCTAGTAATTTAACATTGCCAAATGTGCAGGCCATGAAATTGCATATCCCTATCTTATGGAGTTTAATATATAGTATTCCATCAATGTACACATTAACATAGAAGGAACCTGAGCACCTACTAAAATGTCAAGATTAAACGAAAGGACGAATGTGATTTTAGTCAGAAAGAAAGTTACTCTCTTAGAGTCCCTGAAGTAAACATTTCTGTAATGAAGTTGAAGGTCTTATTGTTGACATCAATCCAAGAGGTGTAGAATCTCATGATGGATTGGTGCTTGAGGGTGCTGAGGAGATGAACCTCTAAATAAAGCCGCTCCAAGTCCTCTGGCTTGCGAAATGCTTCATTGAGTTTGACCTGATTCCATGCAACCTCTATTCCAAGGACCTCATCAATTGCTTTATACACTGTCTTCATTGCTCCTTTTCCTAAAATATCTCCAACCTAGTCACATAAAACACACATTTTTTTACATCAAATCATCTCTGTGATGCTATCCTAATTTCCATTATACTTTAAGTAAAGAATTAACAGAAATTCTATGCATAGCTCCTTGAAATAGAACTTTAGAAATTGTTTACACTAGGCTCAAACCAGGCAAGGGAGAAAAGGAATTATTGTTGACATGATGATCTGAGCCAACACCACATAGTTTTAGAGCATTTCGTCCATGACATCACTGTTTATAAATCTTGCAAATATCAAAAGAAAATTGAAATACTTCCTTTTACAGTAATTAATGCATATACCAGTTCCACTTTTAAAATTCCAGTTAGTCCCATATGTCCATACTTTTTGGTAATTCAATATCTCCTATATCACTACATTTGCAATATATTTTCACAATTATGATAAATTCAAATGATATTAAAGGGAAGTGTATCAACAAATTTTTTTACGAAGATATAGCATGCCACAAGCCTATCCCTTTTTTAAGAAATCTACAAACGGATGGTTTAGTCTAGATTCATTTTCAATCTTTAATTTGTTTGCCTCAACTAAAGGATTGGTGTAAAACAAACCTAGTAATTTAAGCCGAGAATATTTGCTGGAGAAATCAAATTTATTAGGATAAGACTGCCTTCACTGGCACACATTCAAACACATATCATGTTAGGTTATTCAACCCCTAAGGTCTTCACTATAGTAGCATATCACTAAGCATGAAGCCTGGTTAATCCACTCAGTCTTACTCTAAATGGTGTATATTCAATATATAGTTCCTTTTCTTGCAAACTTGATTTCCAACAACTCCCTATTACTAAACCGATTGCCCCCAAATTAATAGACGTTCAACTCCAGAGGATTCTGCTTAGAAAATTGAGACAAAGATAAGTCATAAGAAATAATAAGTTTGACAAATTTATAGGCAGGACCTTAGACGCTTTTGATACTATTTTCTTATCAGAATTTTTTGAGTTTTTTCTCTATGACTTAAGTTGATTTTTAATGCAAAACTTTTTATACAGATAGATAGGTAAAACTTAAATTCTATTTGGAAAGCAATAACAAAAGCATCTAAATTAGAGGATCAGATGTCTAATCATTAGGCATTTGATTACCCACGTGATTTTTTAATCAGTTCTTTCTATCAACTATCTAGGATTTCACTAAAATCTAGTAACACAGTATCACAGCTCAGTGAGCTCACTAGCCACAGAAATATTAAGAAGTTGTTTCCCCTTTTATACACACAAAAAAACTACCTTTTTCACATTCAAGTAACAAAATTAATCCAATTTCGAACAAAATTTAAATACCCACAACAAATTTGAAAATGAAAAGCCACAAAATTATATGATTCAGAACTTACCCGAGCATATCTACCATTTGGGTCGGTCTCAATGTAACGAGGCTCAGCTTTGCGATCCTCTTTATACCCTTTATTGGAATACATGTTGAATTCTTAACTATACACTCCTACTAGTAACTAAACTAACAATCACCAAAACTTCGAAAGATATTGTCTGCACACAACAACTTCAGTGCAGAGAAAGTTGAAAAGGAAAGAACAAAAACAAACAAAAAAGCGGTTTGTTCTATTCTCCAAGGTAGTAGCAGAATCCTAAATCCGAGGTTTCCCCTCGTGGTAAACGTGGGAGAAGACCCCAAAAAACAGCCAGAAAAGCTTTGAGTGATCGACACACTGCATTATCCTACCCATTTTCATACCAACCGCACATGTCAAGGGATCATAGTCCTTAGCAACCATTTGATTAAATTTTGCTTCTTTTTAAAAACAGAAAAGTTCAGAGAGAGTGGAGCTGCAAGAATTGACAAGATAAGACAGGTGAGAAGAAAAGAATAAACGGATAATAACTTTCCTATGAAACTGACATGTTCCTGTCACTGCCCTTCGTGTGTCAAGAATTTTGAAGGCACATACGGTACGTGTGGTTTTTTGGTAAGGGTCAGTTTAGGCCATTCACAAGGACCATTCACAAGTGGAAGTGGTTATGAGAAACAGTACACGGAACTTGAAGAATCTAAGGCAGCACTTTGGTGTAACCATTTGTGGACAACAGCGGAAAACAAAGCAAAGAAACTAAACCCAGAAAGGGAAGCAGAAGAAGAAACTCGAGAGAGATAAAAAGAATTGAACTTGGGAACAGGGGAGAAGATAGAATTCAGAACAGAGTGAGACTAGAACGTGTGTGTTTGGGATATGTATATCAGGTGGTGGCGATGGTGCTGATAGTGTGGGCCATGGTGAGGACCCCATTTTGAGATATGGTGGCAACGTTTGAGGCTTGTTGATTGTGTCATGTGTTTTGGAATTTCAAGGACGAGGTTGACTTTTGGGTTGTCTTGTTTTGTGATACTGTTTTTCATTTTGTCTTCTTCTGGTGTGGATAACATTTCATATTTTCCAATCCTTATCCTAATCTTGGACCTTTTTTTACCTTGTGTTTGGAAATTTTGGGTTGAGATGTATGGGTCATATTTGGTGCTCATTTCAACTAAGACAAAGTTTTTCATCTAAGGGGAAATAACAAATCAATGGAAACTGAGAAAGAACAAGGGGATGTAGCGGGACCGATATCATGACGTGTGTTGGTCTTTCTGTCCGAGATGATCGAGACATACGCTGACGTGTCTCTGTCTACCTGGCCGATCGACCGACACAGAACGCATGACCAGACCGACCGATACATATAACCATTAACGTTGAAATCAAAGTTAGTGAAACTAAACCATCATTAAGGATTAGGTAATGTAATCCTAAGTGTGATCCATTATACTAATAAGGCCTAATGAGGTAAGTCCATTAAAATAATATAAATAACACACTTTCCAAGGAACAATGTACGTCATTTACTACTGTACATCTACCTGAATACCAATCACCCACTTTACTGACTTGAGCGTCAGAGTACCTTTCGCAAGTACTCCATTCGGTGTTCACTCGAGACCGAGAGACGAAGGAGAAACACGAAGACGAGAAGGACCACAGTCAAGCACCTAGCAACCTGCTCGACCAAGGAAGAAGACGAAGAGTTCAATAGTTTTTTAGGTTCTATCTTCCTAGTAGGAACAGTGAAGAAATGTAGTATATTATTGAATCTGGAGTTAATCTTAAATGATTTGACATGGATAAAAAACTTTACAAAATTCATTGTCATTTATATATAGCACCAAAATCATTTGAACCTTCTCTCAAATATGCACTAAATAAATGATTTTGATAATCTCTTTTCCTATGGATGGTGGAGTTATAGTGTCTTTTATAGCATAAAGGAAACAACTGTCTAAGGCTGGTAAGAGCCAGCCAGTTGTTTTCTAAGTGAAAGATGAAGAAAAAGTTGATAATGATTAATGGAATAGTTTAGTAGCCAAAAAGAGTTTTCAACTATTATCTTATTAAGAGTAAATATGCTTTCATGGGGAATTATTTAAAAATATCTATTCACACTTTTCAGACACACATGTCTTATATAAGTGTTTAAATTTAAACAAAATTCATTTCATTTATTTCTACCTATAAACAAGTTCCTGCATAGTTTTATTTTGACGAGTATCTGCTTTATATATAAATATATAAAGGGGTCAATAATTTATTCATCAGTTTTTCATTTTTACACATTTTACCCACTTGTATTTTTTATTTTTTTTTTGCACGTTTTATGATCATGTTTTTCAATTTTTATATAGTTTTATTATTTTGATAATAAAACGACGTTATTTTTAAAAAAACTTGTGATAAAATGATGTTATTTTATAAATTACATCAATACCATTGCGCTTAATATATCGGTAAAATACATTAAAATTGAAAAGCATTATAAAATATGGAGGAAATAAACTTTAATTATAAAATTCACAAAATGATAATACTTGAGTGATAAAATGTGTAATCAAATATATTTTTCGTTTTAACAAATAAAGTTTTAAGATTATAGAGATTAAATTATTTATTTCTTATTACTAAAACTTTTCAATTATTTAAAAATATTTAAGACTTTAGTCTGTCACTCAGCAGATATTCAATGCAATCTCCTTCTAAAAGATTTGATTGGTTGCTTTGGAAAACCACACAAGGATACGGAAAAATAACCTAAGGGCGTCTTCGTGACGTGTATAAATGTAACAGTTTGACAAAAATAATTAAATAATTATTTAATTATTCAATATATATATATATATACTTAATTGATATTTTATATTCCTTTTAGTAATTTTAATTAACTTAATTTTCCATTCACACTAAAAAATTATAGTTTTAAGTTTGAGATTTAGTGCAAATAATATTTTGTAGAGTCTTGGATAGTAAGAAAAATATTTTTTATAGTTGATTAATACTTAAAGATGAAGTCTAAACTTAAATTTGATAGAATTTTGATTAAAAAGTATTTTGTGTATATTTACTCGCGGTATATTATAGATCACTATTTTTTTTGGTGCATTTTGAAGATCAATGTAAAATATTGTCAAAATTTTACAATTTAAGGATGGGGACTTAATCTTTATGTCTTGAAGAATTAAAAGAAAAATATTTTCTTAAATGAATAGGACATCATCTTCAATTATAAAAGTGAGAATCACATTACATGATATTGATGATGATGAAGTTTTGAATACATAGTAATGTATCAAAGTTTGATAAATGATTATTGAAGAGTATGGAAAATTCTTGTAATTTGTTCGAGAAAATGACAAACTTATTAAAAGAAAATATTATTTTCTATGTGTTATTTTTTTGAATCAAATGCACCATGAAAATGGATGGTAAATGTTCCTGCCGGTTGACCATGGACGTCTTTGTGTGTGGCTTATCCTCGCGACCTAGGGCACCTTCGTTTTGCACCGTCTGTGAGTATCTGAAAAGAAGTGGACAAAAGAGCGCCCTCACGGCCGTTTGCACTCCGATAATCAAGTCAGCTGGCGAGAAACATCAAAGGGACACACCTCCGTATCGGAGCACCATGACTGGATGCTCTGAAGGTGGTCTAAGAACTGAGTAATTAATGCTCTTTCCCTGATTGCATGTGCGTACAGTGAGTCCGCGAGCAAGCAACTAGAGAGTGTGTGTGTAAAACGGAGTCTGAATCTTTCCCCTCTTTTTTCTCAAACGTCTAAAGCCCTTTTAAACGTCCAAAGCATTTAAAGCGTCTTAAAGCATCTTAAAGCGTATTTAAAGCGTCTTAAAGTGCATTTAAGGCGCTAAAAAACGTTCAACGCGTTTAAAATGTTCAAAACATTTAAAGCGTTTAAAGTGCTTTAAAGCGTTTGAAACGTAAACTAAATTAAAGCGTACCTTAACAAACTTTCAGGAAACATTGATGTTTCAGTGCTTACTGCCACGTGTTAGTCTGACTTGATTACTATTCTATGTGGAGAGCCTCACAGCGTCGTAACCCAACTTAGGGACATCCATCGTGTAAGTCCTCCTTCTTCGAAATGCATCTAGCGTAGGGGGTGACTTTCTGGGTGCCAACTCATGCGCCCCCAGCCTCTAATCACTCACCCTGGGAGTGTATCTACCTTCCTCTCGCACTACGCACATGGTTCGCTCCTGAGCATGGCCCTCTCATGGGTCGTATCTATCCCAGGGGCCTCCCAGAGGTGGCATGAGTACTTCACGAGTCAGGTTACTCCCCACTAGTACTGGGAATATGGCCTTGAAGCCACCTATCTCTTCTCTTTATTATTGTTCTAAGCTATCGGGGCCCGAGACCTTCTCGTGATGTCGCCCCCTCCACGGTCTTTCCTACCCATGGGTATCGGGGGTAATACTGTCGATGTCTCAGTCCTGGCGACCCCTCCACCTGGCGACGCCTTAACTTGGCGACGCCTTAACCTGGCGACGCCTTAACCTGGCGACGCCTCAACCTGGCGACGCCTCAACCTGGCGACGCCTCAACCTGGCGACGCCTCAACCTGGCGACGCCTCAACCTGGCGACGCCTCAACCTGGCGACGCCTTGTCCTGACAACGCCTCAAGTGGTCAACTTGTTGACTTTCTTCCTTGGGCCCCCTTGAGGGATCCCACCATATGTTGACTTTGACCTTGACGTTGACTTTGACTTTGGTCAACCCCCGAGAACGGGACGGTACAGTAAATGACATTGTCTGGACTCATTTCGATTTTGACGAAAAATTCTTCATTGACTCGGTACATGTATAGAGTATGAGTATTATCCAATTTTTGAAATTCGGTATGAGGACGATGATGGGTATGAATATATTCACATCTTCATACTCGTCCCAATACTCATCTTCATCCTTATACTCGTTCATGTTATAAATCACTAAAACATCTTTAATTTATTATGTAACATAAAAAAAACTTATATTAACTTATCTTTGATTCTTATTTTTTTTAATTGATTTTTAGGTCACACATTTGATTATTTTTACTCTTTTTTATAATTACTTGACCTTTATAAAAAATTTATTTGGTATTCTCCTTTGATATTTATATAATTACAATTTCTTTCTTGATATTAGTAATATCATGTTTCATTTACTATATTTTTTCTTTTAACAAAAAATTATTTATTAATATTTGGAAGAGTAAGAGACATGTACATAAGCAGGTGCATGTATACCTGTTCTCCAATGTGGATGAAGATTAGATAAAAAAATTCATAGTATGGGGATGAAGTTGAAGTTTTACTTTGAAGAACGGGATGAGATAATCAAACTTGTATCCACCTCACCATATTGTCATCCCTAACCATGAATTTGGACATATACATGACTACATGTTTATTTTTTAGATTGTCAAGTTATACAATATGGACATAACACGTGAAAATATTAAATATGTCAACTATGTTGCAAGCAAAATATGTTGTTGATGAAAGGTAGATGATCATTTAGAAAAAATGACATGTAATGTTGGAGAATAACATTTTGAAATAATACATTGTATTATTCTTTTAAGTGTGATTTAAAATAATCATTATATTATATGTGGGGTACACTAACTTTACAAGATTGTCAAGGATTTTAAGATTATTTAGTTTAAAAGTAAGAAATTAGTTTCACATAATTATTGAATTTTTTCAAGAATATATTTCCAAAAGTAATTAATTAATTGGAAGCATGAAACACATTGTGTTTGATTGTGTTTGATGGACATGAAGTACAAAAATATACATACATAGTTGTGTATTATACAAAGTAAGTTTACAACATCAATGCTCTATTTGTTTCTCACAATGGATTCTTTGTAAGGAAATAATGGCGAAGAATGTACACACTTCAATGAATAAAATACTATTTAAAAACAGAAAACGAGGCAAAATCTGTGTGACATTTTTTCTTCGCAATAACAAGAAGATGACAAAGAAAGAGATAGCATCAGCAAGGAACGACCAAATGACAAGAGACAATTTGGTTTTTTAACTACCGAACATGGAAACTATGGGTTACATAAAGAAATTATCATAAACAGAGATGCGTAGCCCAATATGAAGCATAGATGTCTCTTGGATATGGGCTGGGCTTCTGGCCCATTCTCAATAATGTAACATTGATGGGTAATAATTTACTAAACAAATGAGAGTGATTTTTTCTGTACCTGTCACATTTCTTCTTGCATCCCATTATTTAGGTGAAATAATCAAAATGTTTCATCTAATTCATCATCATTCTGAAAAGCTTTTTCCAAATCTGAAAAATTTATTTCGAAAAATACATTCTAAAAATTTATTTCAAATTTTGTTTTTTCAAAAAATATTTTATAAGTTCCAAAAGGTATGTTTCGGAAACATTAAAAAGAAAATAATCTAGAAATTATTTTAAAAAGTTTTCCAAAATTTATGAATTTTATTGGGATCATGAAGAAACATCCAACAAATAAACATATGAAAAAACAATATGATATATAAGATATTTGACTTCACATTTTTTTTATGATATTCTATTATAGGCTATAAATAATTGTTCTGACAAAAATTATGTTCGAATTATTAATAATAATAAAAATATAATTAAGATATAAATATATAAACAAAGAATATAACACTAAATTCCTCTTCAAACATGTAGTTTCAGCATAGATTTAAAAAAAAAAGTATATTATAACATATTTCTCATGTTTTCAATTTGTTTCTAAACATTTTAACTCTCAGTTTAAAAATGTTTAGGAAATTTCTAATTTGCAAAATTTTCATTCATTTCACTTTTTTTTCATTTTATTTTTTGTTGTCATTTTATGAAAGAAAAAGCTATTGAATATAACAAACTTACTAACTAACAAAGTTTTTAAAATCTCATAAACTAAGAAGTTTAATCAAAACATCATCATGATTTTGCTTCTGATAAGAATTTAATTCAGATTTACAAATTATAAGAGTTTGTAACTATTAAATCAAAGACATTTAGTATCCAAACGTTATTAAATAGGAACTTGAGACTTTACTTTCAAACTTTTTTTTTAATTTGTTACTATTTTAGTTTTCAACTTTAATTTTTTACGAGCTAGTTTGTAATTGATTCAATTTGTATTAATTAATTTATTAATTTTTTTAAGATAAAATTAAGGATTTTAGTCCATTTTTTATTGTATTATATATTATTTAAATATGTATATATAATCATAAGTTCCTACTACATACATATATGCACACCTAGGAATAGCATATTCCTCCTCTTAAATAGTTTAGTTTACGAAAATACATGGGGCCAAACATGCATTTTATGGAAAAAGAAAAACATCCTTTTGGAAAGTAAAATGTTGTATGAACATCAAAGTGTAACAACAAAACGTTTGGTGTAGGACACTTAACTTATAGTATGTTTTTCAACACAAACTTCCATTCTTTAATTTGTATACCTTTTTTTAGCTATCTAGTTATCAAATAGATAAAACAAAAAGTAAATTAAAAAGGGAATCACGTGTCCATTTTTTTTATATTATATTTAGTTTCAATTTTTTTTTCCATTTAAGTATCCCTTGTCTATTCACAAATTGGATTCCTTCAACCAATTTTTCTAATAACTCAAGGGAAGTCCAATTTCTTAGAAAATAATTTATAAGAGTTGGAGTAAAATTTTGTTTTGATAAATTTATCTCTCTCTATATATATTTGTATAAAAATAAATAAACATTTTTTATAAGTTAAAATTAATTTTATAAAATTTTATGTTCTTTAATTTATTTTTCCTAAATATCAAAATGTATAAATTTAATTTAATTTGTTGAAAAAAAATTAAATTCATTGAGTGTTTGAAAGCATATTCAATGAAAAATAAATGTTAACAAAAGTCTTCCACACTATTTTTAGAAACGAGTGCTGATTAATTAAAGTTCATGTTAATATTCAGAGTGTGTTAATATCTAATTTCTCCTTCTACCTATATTTTTCTTATATGATAATCTATAAGATTACAAGAAAATTATAAAATATAAACTAATTTTTGAAAAAATAATAATTAGTTGTTGTATGAAAATTATAAAATATAAACTAATTTCTGAAAAAAAATAATTAGTTGTTGTATGACTAAATTAGAGACTAAAAATATTTTTAGTTTTTAAATTAATTTTTATTATTATTAAATGATTTCTAAATTGGTAATTAGCAACAAAGATTTTTGCTACCAAGTTTAGAATCTAAATAATTGGTAGTTAAAACTTGGTAGAAACTATTTAACAAATATAGAAACTAATTTATAAATAATTTTTTTTTAGTTTTTAAAATCACTTCTAATTTAGTTACTATAACAATTAATTATTTTTTGTCTCTAAAATTAATTTCTATTTCATGATTTTTTTTATAGTCTATTGTATTATATTTATAAAATATTTTGGATAAGATTACACGTAGGAAGAAAAACTAATTAATTTATTTCAACTTTTACTAATGTTTTGTTTTTACTTTTATAATAATTATTAAAGTAATTAATTATAATATACAACTACCAAAATGTTTTGTTATTTTTTTATAAAACTAGCAAAATTGAAATTGAAAATATGTACAATGGTTTTGAACCAAATATTTTAACAAAGAACTTGAAATTTGGTTTCACAATCTCAATAAAAATATTAGGTCCAACCAAATTACAAATAATGAAGAAATAATGTCTTTTTTAAATCTATTTAAAAAATACTTAATTTATTTTACTGTAACTTCACCTATAATCTGAAAATGCCAATATAAATTTAAATAAATAGTTAAAATATTACAATATTAAAAAGAAGTAGGTATAAATTTAAACCAACAAATTGAAAGATGAATAAAATAATCTATTAATCACCTCATTTTTAACTTGCCTTTTTATTATTTAATATAAATAATCATCTATTTAATATTGACACAGAAAAATAAAGTTAAAGTATTAAAATTATAAAATATCTTATACAGAAGATTTTTTTTTTTTCAAAATATACCTTGTGATAATAATTAGAGAGTGTATACTTGAATTTTGAAAATTTGTTGATTCTCTTTAGATCATTCTTCACAAATCTACCATAAATAGTAGGAATCCAAACTACACAAACCCTAAACCCTACACATAAACCATATACATAAAATATGGAAAAAAGTATCTTCATGACCATCACAACAATACATTGCAAGATTTTGGAGGCATAACATCCCTACAAATTCTCCATGTGAATGAATAGTTTGTGCTAGTTTAGGAGAAGGAGCTTTCTGCATAGTTTTCTCCATAAATAAAGATAGGTGTCTTTGCATACTCAAAAACTATGAAACATCTAGACAAACAACCCATCACACAAGGAGGAGGTCATTGCCTCATGTCTATAATTTCAATCAACAATGTAGACTTCACAATAACAAGATATTTCTTGAAAAATAATGTTTCTTTCATTCCTTTTCTTTCAAATATCGTTTGACCAATGGCTTCTGTTGAAGGTTTAACATCTTAAAACCAACTTCAACTTCTGCTGCAACATTCTTCATGTTTGTTCATATTCTCTGGTTTTAATTTTTCATGCTAACACACTTTTGCAAAAATTTAAGCTGTCATATGAAACTAAATAACTGTAAAAATGTTGAGATATGTATTAATTAGCATAGATAATAAATAAGATATATTGATTACTTTTCATGATTAGTTAATCACTCAAACAGTTATTTAGCTTGAAATATACATGTCATAAAGCTTCACCTAATACATGAAAGCTCAATTTTCTCAACAAAAATATCATTCATCATATCATTAACACCAAATTTCAAAATTTTCCTTTCTGCAAATTACATTAAATGTTGATCACACACCATTCAACACTTTTTTATAACACTTTAAATGTGGATTTTATTTAATTCTCCATGAATTGGATTTCATTTTCAAACTATTACATGAATTTGAAGTACTCATAAAATAATGTTATAAAATGTGTTAGTAATACTTTTTCAATAATATAAAGGCACTGTTCTGTCATATTATAGTTAAAAATGAGTAAGAAGTGAGTTTTGAATCCAACAATAATAAAGAGAGTACTACTAATTAATTTCATTTAATCATTTAACAACTCATTATTATGAGATAGGTGAAACAAATATTTCATGCAAATTAAACTTCTCTGATCAATATAATTATTAACTTCGATTGAAGAAAATTAGCACAACACACAAGATAATACAACTCTCTCCATACATGTATATTATATGTGAAGTGACCAGCGGGTGCCACATAAACACCTCAGCTACTTTCTAGACCAATAAAATAAAACACTGGCCTTTCAGAATCACAGTTACAAGAATTGATCAACACCTATTATGACACTTTATGGTTCTTCTACTGAGGTGAATAATAATAGGTATACAAACTTTTTTGTACTATTTTCTACCCTCATTGCTAAGGTCTCTAGAACTGGCCTCCTTGGAAGGTCTGGCCAAATTGCCAATTGCCTGGTGCCACATTGTAGCTTGCCACAGTTCTGCCATCACTGGTGGTCACTTGAAATGAGAGGGCTTGTCCATTGAGGTAGGAGTTGCTCTGCCAGTTTTGGCCCCAATTCCTTGACATGGGTTGCCATCCAGTTTTGGACCCTTTGATGGACACTGAATGCACATCCCCAGCACCACCCACATTGGTGATCAAAACTAGATTGAAGTAAGAGTGACCATTGATAGTGAATCTTATTCCTCCCTTCTTTGCACAAGGAACCCTGCCATCACCAAAATTATAGTATAGTTTAGTTTAGTACTAGTTAAACATATGATCAATTGAACAATGAAGATAAAGTGAGGAATACCAGTCATAGATAAGAAAATTAACTGCATGTAAGTAAACAAATCATGAATGTCTTTGAATATCAGCTGTTTGAGTTTCTCATCAGCATCTGAGATTACTTGTTTTTTTTTACTCACTTTATAGGCTTAATATGGTTAGTATAGATAAGGTAATTATGTTATTCAAGTCTCTTCAGTTTGAGATCAGTTTGATATGAAAGGTAGAAGTTGAGGTTTGGTAAGGGCTACACCAATTTTCACATGTTCATGAATAAGGGCCATTCACTAAAATGAGAATAAGTGTTGTACCTTTATGTGACTTTTCAATGAGAGAGTAATTCATTTTCAACATTTAATAACTTCACTTTATAAATTAGGTAATATAGTTGTAAATGAATTAAATGTGACCTTTAAGCTTGAAAGCATTGCCAAATTTATGGCTTCAATTACCTTCTGAAGGCTACCGGCACAATACCAGCTCTATATTCAGCAATTTGAAGGAAGGCAGGTTCAGCCATATCAAAGTGTTGCAAAGGTGGGTTGCACCAACCACCATTGTTGTTAGGCAAAGATGGATTTGGGGGGCAGAAGTTAGTAGCAGTGACTGTAATAGTGCCAGGTTTGCACCATCTTGGGTCATCATCACATCTCATTTCAAAGCAAGAACCACAGCTTAAGCCATTGTTGAACAAAGCAGTGCTAAGAGCCACAGTGTCTGTTCCATAACCCTGGCTATACAAATTTCCATACCCACATGCTCCACCTGCATGTATAAAACAAAAGGATAAACCCCACCATCTCAACTTTCAATATAATAATAATAATTAAAAGGAGTTTATTTCTTTACAATGTTAAAAAGAGTAGTTTTGCAAGGAATTTCACATAACTGAAATCTTTGACAAGTGACTAGATTTTCATGTTTTGAAACATGATGCAAAACTTATTAACACTTGCACATTATAGTATTAGTTATGAACGTGTTGCTATTGCTAATGTCGGCACTAGTAAATGGTAACACGGCACATTAAGTAAAATGGGCGTAGCTCAAGCTATGTGTACAGTTTCACTATTCCTCTATTCTTTCTCCTGCTAAAATTACATTTCTAGCCAATATTTAGGTTCATGAAAAGAAATATAATAAGTGAGATGTAATAAAAATGACATTAGATTTCAGTGTTTTTGGCTTATTTTTAAAGTAAGATGCATGGATTAGAATTTGAGGCAATACTTTCATGCAATATTTGTTTTCTTGATTTAAAAGTATAAGATAAAACCACTTTCTATTTTATTTTATCATAGCAATATCTTAACTTCATTTCATCTACTTGATTTCCTTTCATTCCATTCTATTTATCATTTGATATCAGAACAGAAAATATGCATAAACATCCATAGTAGTAGATATTTAGAGAGAGAAATTAATAAAAAGTGAAAATTGTGGACATAATATATGTTATGATGTCACTAAAAAAGAGAATAAAGATAAATACAAATATGAAGAAGTATTTGCACTATTTGAGTTGTAAAAAATATTACTCTCCACAAAGGAAAAGAAAAAGTAAAGAAATGAAGGCTAAACTCACCCATTGTGCCAGAAGCATCACCCCCACCATAGAAAGTGGCATGACCACCCTGCCAACCACCATAGTCAGCAGTGGCACCTTGGAGATTCATGTTAACAAAGAGAACAACAATGAGAGTCAGAAGAGCAATGGAAAGTTCCTTGTGTGCCATTGTGAGCTATGATAAGGCCTAAACAGGGGAGCAAAACAGAGGAATGTGCACTTTCTTTGCTATGCTGTGAGGTCAAGTGCTTAAAGGGGGGCCTCTATTTATAAGTAACATCTTTTTACTTTTTTTCTTTTCTCTTATTACTAACTTCAACAAAAGTGTTATTTTTCCCCAAAGCCACTGAACAAGTGACAAATGAAGTGCACATGCGCTGGTTCTAGTTGAGGTTCCCAACCGCTAATATTGTGGGCCACACCCCTGCACATGCAACCCCATCTATCTTTTCTTCCCAACTTTATAGATCAATATTAATATTTTTCTGTGGCCAATAGAATAATCAACATTTCTTCTTTTTTTCCCTTAGTAACACATTTTAAGTCATTCTTTTTAGAAGTTTTTATTATTAGTTAGAGTTTAGAAAATACAACTTAATACAACCAGTAAAATTTTGTAGTTTTATCAGATTTTAACTGATAATAAAGGATATATTTGATAGAGGATGTTGCTAAGCAGTTTTTTGTTGTTGCCTTTTATGTAATGGATAAATGGATAAGAGCTGAGGTATGATTAGCTCTTGCATGGTGTTAAGAGTCCCTATGATAAAAGTCTCAAAAGCTAAATTGCACTTTGAATTGAGATGTGTAGGGTCTTAAGAAATTATGAACAGTATCTTAGCACATGGAGAAGTATCTGTCTAACTGGGCAAAATCAAAAGAAGAAGCTACTTAGGACATTTGTATGGTGCAGCCAGCTCTCCTTTTCCAAGGGTCAAAAAGGGGATAGAACAGTATCTTCTCAGTGCTTCAAAATGTGCCACATAAGAAGTATTTCAAGGGCCTGGTCATTTTATTTTATTGATTTATTTGGTATTTTCAGTTCTTGAATATAATAAAAGAGTTGGTTGATACTTTAATAGAAACAGCCTTGCTTCCAGTTGGACAATCTGAGAGTGGTAATTGGTATGCTTTCACTCACACAAATGTAAGTTAACTACTTGACCCTTCCCTCTGAGAGTTTTTTAATTACATTGAAGAAGGAGCTTCTATTTGGTGGAAGATCATGTCCTAATTAGGTGTAGCATATTTACACTCACTAATTGATTTGGTGTTTGACACACAAAACATGTGGACAAAACCATTATGTGGAGTCTTACAAGTTACAAGTATTTCTTGAAAATAATTGTCATATATGTGTGTAAATACATTATGAGAATTTACTAAATAGGAATCAATGGACTTAAAGAGAAAAAAAGAAGGGTAGTTAAAAGTGATAAATGAAACTACTAGCTGTTTTTAACAACCACAGTATATTCTGAAAGTTAATGTGGCTGTTTCCTTTTCTCCCTTGTTGGGGATGAGTCCTATTTCCTTGGTTTCTAAGGGGCACAAAGTTTAATTAACAAAATTAACATTAATATATGCTTCCAAATGGGGGAAATTGAATTTAGACCCTTTCTAAATTTTATCATTATATTGTGTGACCAGGTATTCTTGATCTTGTTTCACAAGAATGCAACCATCGTATCTGGTGTCAGTGATTTCTTAATGAAAGAAAACTAAATTAACATAGGAATCTGGAGGTGAAGAATATTTAAGGATCTTTATTCTTGTTATTCATCCTCAACAATTGTTTTTTTGTTTTTTTGCTTTCCGGTGTGTGTATGTTATTTTCTAAGAGGGTTCTTACTAAAGTGATGAATCAAATGTATAATTTGACACATGGGATGAGACAGACATTGTGGATATGTTCTGCTGACTTTTATGGGAGCTCTAATCACATGCAATGCAATGGCCAGAAAACTAGTATTGACTATTGAATACATGGTTGATATTTGAAAGCATACATTGCCAATGCTATGTTGATTAAAACCAGAACAAGATAACATGGCATTTTTTATATCACTCTCATCATGTTTTTCTTTCTTTCTTTTTTCTTTTTTATATTCTTTTTAAAGATAGCTTAGCAAATTTCTTTTCTTCTGTGGAAGATTCACATTCAATGTCTGTGAGTAGGAGTTCTTGAGTTTAGAAAAATAAAAGATTCTACATGTAAAAGTACAGTCATGTTCATCCATTAACTTTGAATGTTATCATTGGTGCATGTGTGCTTATTTTGTTCATATTCAATCATAACACATTCAAAGTGCATAGACACACCTTAAAAGTGTATTGTAGAATTTCTCAGAAACATGCTTCAAAAGAATACAAGCTTATCAATATAAAAACTGTCTTTTCTTCATTATTTATCAATTTTCAACACAATCCCTTTTTTTTTCCTTTACTCTCTCTTCTGCAATTTTCTCTCGCCCCTGTAAAACACAAATACACTTTTAGTTTATGTTAAAACTAGCTTGTGCTTCTTTTGGTTTAACTAAAATTTCAAGTTGCTTAAATCAAAACATTATTTTGGCCTGACAAAAAAAAGGACAAAATAAAAGATAAAATGAATGATTCAAAAAATGGATTTTTGTTCCCTTACTGTTAAAAAAATACTAAATATCCAAATCTATAACCTTATACAAGTAAACTTTTGCTGTTGAAAGGCATCTTCTTCAATTATTAGTTAGGTAGTTCAGTTAATTATATTCTACAGGGCATTTTGAGTTAATATTAATAATAGGATCATTCTAAGGTATTTCCTTTGTATTCACACCATATAACTTTTCACCCAAATTAAAAAATAATTCATAACATATAATAAACGACCGACAAAGTACTAGTGGGTAAATTTTCTTAAAAAACTATGTTTAGAAATTTCCTTTGAGAATGTAAACTATAGCATTGATGTCTATTTCAAAAGGGTTATTTTTTCCCCTTTGTTTGATCCATTTATTCGGTTATTTTATTGGTTAAGCTGTGGTCTTCTGTTCATAACTAAAATAAGCTACTAATAGTAGTTAACAGCACTTTAATGAGGTAACCATTTTGTAAACCATGTTGATATCATCAAAGTCTTAAAATTTCAACTGCTACAAAATTTATTATAAACATGGGAGCAGGATCACATGATATATTTGAAAATAAAGTATAATGCATAATTCTTTCTTGCTTGCTCTAAATGACATTGACAAGGACAGTGCAATGGCTATTATTGCACAAAATGCTTTGGAGACTGTCATATTTCCTTTCAAATCAAATAAAAGAGAAAATAGCTTCTGACCGACTATGTGAGAACCCTTTCACATATTTGTCTATTCATTTTCATATCATTTTCTTGGTAACAACTTTCCTTGACAAGGACAGAAGATAAGTGAATTAATCTCACATGGATTCTTACACTCATCAGCAATGCAAGTAGCACAAGTCTATTCATCTCGTGCTTCTTTTTTTCTTTTTCTTGTAACGAGCTTCTGAATTGCAGAAATCAGTAAAGAATGTATAATAAGAAACCAAACTCCATTCATGTGAACCTGCAAGCTCAATTCTGCAGAATTTTGGACATCCCCATAAAGTTTTCTCACTTTTGCTATAATAATTACGCCATTATAAAAATTAGGTGACAATCTAAGTATTCAGTAAATGAATCAAATAAATAAGGTCCACTTCAATTTCTATCTCTTAAATCCAAGTGATTAATCAATTAAAAAGGCTCCATATGCTGGTCAAAACATAGAAGCTAATTTTAGGAGATAACAAGACTAAGTAATTAAGAGGAAAAAGTGAGTTAAGTTTTTTTGCATTCTTACAATCATAGTTGAGTGATCCTTGCTTGTTATCAATGAGATTTCTCGTAAAGTATAATGTTTACATACATAAAGACTCTTAATATTAAACCTTAAAATGACTTAAAAAACATAATTACCTCTCAATCATAACCATGTTGGTGTTCTAGATTGTTTTATACTTTTGGTATTACGTTTCTAAATTCTTTTTAGACCCTTTATCAATTAAATTTGCTTGTCACCAATTTCTGGCATATAATCATTAATAGACATAAAATAGGCTCTAAAATATACTTTATGTGACAGAACAGATAGGGAATTGTTTGTCATGTTGTTATTATAAGTCTAGCTTAGAATGGATTGAGAAGAAAACCATGGTAATTGTGATTTGTATTCCTAGCTAACTATATAAAGTAGAGAAAGAAAAGGCCACAGTAGCTGATGAAATTATACTTGGCCCTACCATGTTAGGGGCACATGCAAGTTTCGGTTGAGCTTTCTCTTAAATCTTAATCCCTGTCTTTCTTTATTATTTTCCCTTTTTATCTTTTCTTCTTCTAAGATTTCATGTACCAATCAATCATATACCATCATAAATTAATGACTAGTACATATGTAAATGAACTTCAAAAAGAATCCTTTCTAACTTAACTTGTGATTCTAAGTCATATTTTATTTTTACCACCATTAGATTCTCTGGTTTTTCTGAGAGACTTTTGTAAATCATTTATAAAGATGTATTATATAGGAATTGAACAGAGTCTTCTCTAACAAACTTTGTTGTGAACTGAACTAGACTTATTAGATAGAATAATAGCTTCTTCCCTCTCAAAAAACCAAATTTGTCACAGTCCCAAAGGAATATGCCCTCTTTGATAGGTTTGGATCTGGTTTGACACCTTCCCTAAGGATTACATACGCGTAAAAGTATCTTTAAAAGGCATGCAGCTTACTATGAAATCACATTTCCTAACAACACATATGAAATGAACCTTCCATGATGATTCAATGCTAATTCTTAGTCCTAGTGTAAGGTATAGATATGGACAATTTTGAGACATAAGGGGGAATTTCCACTAGAAAAAGTTAAAAAAATGAATGTAAAAGATAAACCAACAAGGGGAAAAGTAGGCTAATTCAGGAACAAAACAAGTGATGAAAAAGGAAAGTTTCTCTCACTTATTTTAAAAGTGAAACTAATGAATATAAGATGTACCAGATTTGTTTGGTTTCTGCTGTTGGTTTAGGGATCAATGAAAGTTCCCTTCACAAGGGATTGTCCAATTTATTTGGTCCCAATTTTATGGTAAAGGAACTTGTGGATGACCTTGGGTGGTAGTATTTTAGTGAAGGACAGTTGAATTATGAACACACATATGGAACCAAAATGGCCATTTGTGAAGGGTAGGGGTCTGAGGAAACTAAAAACATGTGTATATATTTTAACCTTGGTAAACCTTATGAAAATTGCAGCAATAATATATGGGTCATAGTCAAGCCATAGAGACTTTGATGAAATTTAACAAAAATCTTTGAAAAATATATTTTTGTTTAGGTAGAGGAAAATGAATCCAAAAGTTTACATAATTTATGTCCACAAATTACTAACCTAGCTGTTTGAAATAAAATAAAATAAAATAAAAGTCTTTTTCCTTATTGAGGGGAGAGAAAATGGGTATTAATTCTCACCAAATATTTTGTGGTCTAGATTTTTCCATGATTGCTAAATTGAAGTTCAAATTTAGCAAATAAACATAACAAATCAAAGAATTATTTTCCTTTAAGGAAACCACAACAGTAACAAAAATATATATAGCATTTAATGTGTTTAGTTTGAGAAAAGAATATTTCATTATTGTTATCTTTTTTAATCAATCAATACAAATGAAAATAAATAAAATAACATTAAGCTAATACACTTTTGTAATTATCATTAAAAAGTATACAAAACATCTTTAATTTAATATCTTCATATTTCGAAATTTATTCATTTGAAATGGTCATTTCGTTTTCCAAAAAGTACAACAATATTTTTATTAAGTCATTAATGAATTTATAGCATGTGACAAATGTGAGCTATAAATTGTTTATGAATTAGATAGAAATATGAATAAAAAAAACCATTGTACATTTAACCCTATAGACGACTATTTCAAAGTATAAGTAAGCATGCAAATTAGTCCTCCTAATTAGGCACATATAATCCTCTGAAAAAATTACCTTTCAAAAGAAATATAGACATATTATAATAACTTAATCATCCTGAAAATTTTAAACATCAGTTTTAGTCATTTAACATTTAATTTATAGTTGAATTTAGTTCTTCAGTTAATAGATGATTAAATTTAACTTCATGTCACATATATTTATGGAGAACCACATAATCAATGAAACTAAAATGATTTATAAGTAAGTTACATAATTTTAAATATAATTTAATATTTATATGCCATCATTAGTTTTTAAAATAAAATTCAACAAATAATATGTAACAGTTTATAAGTTGATATGACTCTGCAACAATTATTTATGTTATCAGTATTTACACAGTCTTTTATGTAAAATAATACATGCTATGCATGGTTGGTAAGTAAGACAATTATCTAACTCATTAAGTTTCTGAACCTATCCATCAGTTTCAATAATCAATTGGACTGCACAGTTTTTCCATTTGTCGCATTGCATAAGAATCTGTGGAGAATTGAGTTCATATTTGGTTCCTAATTATCATATTAGGAACACTATCAAAGACTTAATGCAGATTATTTTTAAGTACCATCTCTCAATTCAAAACAATTATCGATTGAGAAAAGGAAAAGAATATTTGGTTGCCTTTTAGTAGATTTTTAGACAAGAGAAAATATGTATATTAAATAAGTCAATCAAGGTTAAAATACTATTATTAGCCAAATCACATTATTCTTTAAGAAAGAGGATTAAGTAAATATATACAGATTTATTCAACATGAATTAGTCTGACCATAAACATATAAACAAACAAGAAATAACAATATACATATCATCAATAATGGAGGCTGAATTTTATAATTTTTTTGTTTTATTTTTTTCTCTAACTATATAAGAGGTGTTGATGAATATTTTACTCATGATACTTTTTGCTAAATGTGCCATACCTTCAAGACAACCGAAAACAAAAGTAATTATACACTAAATGGTGACTTTTGGGGTATGGAGTCATTCTTTTAAATAGCAAATTATATAAACTATTCTTTTAAATAGCAAATTATATAAACTATTCTCGAACAGGATTGAAATAAAGAGAACGATTGAACTCCTTTTTGGTCAGTTAGTCTGCTCTATTTCTTGTCTTCATGAATTCCAGGTTCGGATGATATATGTAAAAGGCACTCCTACGCTTAAGTAAGACTTCGGCACTCGCCACTCAGTATATTTAGTACTACTTGATGTTTGATCTTTGATCAGTCTCATCAATTTTCTGCTTGTGTGTAATGGTTTCTATCGGCCTTGAACGGATGTTGTGAGGTCAATTTGTTAAGGAGAAGTGATCCTGGAGGCAATCAAAGATGGTTTATTAAGCATAACTTTGGTGATGGTTTTAAAGCTACCACAACAATAGGCCAAAAGTTGTTAATGTGGTCAGCCCCCTTGGAACTTAGGAATAAGCAAAACAATGTTAGAATTTACATCAAGAAGGATCTAACCCTGATGGAAGAATTGAGAGACAGAGCAAAAGACATCTAACCCAATGATATCCCAGAAAACTTGGTAGAAGTAGCCACCAAAACTATCAAAGTTAGAGGCACTGTGCCCATTCAGGGAGAAGATAACCTATTTGACCTTTTCGAATGAGGGAGGCTTGGTGAGCTTGACAGAGCATGGAGCTTGACAGAGCATGGAGTGAGGAAACATCTGAGAAGTCATTCCTGCATGCTTAGAGAGAAGAAAAGTAGCCTAAGATATGAGCATCTAGATCTGATCGGGAAGTTAGAAACTTATTCGCATCCCTAAGAATCAAATTGGATTGAATAGAATGCTTGAATTTCACCACACTGTAAAAAAAACTTGGGAGTTTCTATCTCCATTAGTAAACCATTGTATCCTATATTTCTCTTTCGGAAAAGCTTCCTCAAACAAGAAGGCATGACTAGAATGTATGATTTGGATCGTTGAGAACAGTAAACTGATTACAATCTTGTAACTAACTGAGGAACATGAAACATTGCAACTGACTATTGACCCGTTACACCAATAACCAATCATGTAAGAACCCAATTCACATTACAAACCTTAAACCACAGCCAAGGTAATAATGTATAGCCAGAGGCAATTTCTAACTAGTCCCCATATGTAAAGCATTGCTCGAAAATGAATATCGGATGTCAGAAAACTTGTCTTGTCTCAGACATTGTAATTCTTGCTTTGTGCGTAAAAAGCAACAAAGGCTAGCAGTCATACGATACTTTCAAAGCAATTGAATGGCAATATTTAGATTATGTACTCATCCAAAATGTGAAAACGGTAAGATATAAATTTATCGGCCCAAAAATACAACACGATCCTTTTGGACTGCCTGTGTTAGGTTGATATCGAAAAGCTCACAACGTATAGGCATCTCCATCTCATAGAACGGATTCTTCAAAACGTAGTCCGTGTACAATTCATAAACAAATTTCAGTAAATTTTCCATGTGTTGAGCTCCCGGCTCACATACCACAAAAAACTTTGTCCCTGCAAGGGAGAAGAAACATTTTTGTTAATACCAATATTAGGAAGAAATAAAAGTGAGAAAATCTTGCATGCTTATTTTGCCAGTGACATTTAACCGAATACAGAACTGCTAAACAATAAAAAGATAGTTCCAACTTCCATTAAAATAACAAGTGTGAAACATAAACGCTAAAGTAGGGCAAGGAAACAGCTAAACAACAGCCAAACATCTAAAACAATGTCAACTCTCAAGAATTCAAGTTCATTGATCCAAATCCGAAGATGCAGATGTGACCCAGAGGAATGGAAAATTTTGTATTGTGTTTAAAAAAAAGCCAAATGAGGACAGTGCGAAAAAGTGAAGTAATGGGTGTTTATTACCAGAAAAATGACAGTGCTGAGAAAACATTATAATCACACAGCAAGAAAGAAGTATGTAATTACAAAAATAATAATAAAAATCAAATACAGTTAACATACTGGGTCATATCACCAACAAGTTATATTTATTTCTACATTAATCCAACCTGTCTTCCAACTAAACGATTCTGTTTTTTACTCCTAATATCAGGTGTTCGAGAAAATAATTCATTTCTAAGTTTGCAACATAACATTTCTAAGTTCACCTTATAATGGGGTTTATCTGTTTAGCCTATGGAGACCTTTTAGACAGAATCAAGATTAAAATCCCAAGGCAATCAAGTCCACTTCATTTATAATGGCGTTTACAAATACTTATCTAGAGCATATACTCAAAGCACATGCGTGCATGAAAAGGAAAAGGTGTTACTAGACATAAACTAATCATGTATTCACTGAGTAAATTGCAAAGCTAGTGCAATAATGAGTTAAAGACTAATTACCTGTCAGCGACTGAAAGCAATGAAGATCAAACGTATCTGCTTGGAGAAGTTCAATTCCTAAACAGCCTGATACAGGTGATAACTGCTGAGAGATTGCATGCATTGAGTGCCATAAACTTGCCACCCGCAAGCTGTCATTGGTATCCATTCGTCCAGCAGACCCATAATCCTAAATGCAAAAGAATTGTCGTAATTATAATAGATTCCATGTAAAAAGAAAAGCTTAACTAAAACTCTAACTAAAATATTGAAATTGATTTTTAAAACGAAAGGTCGGAAAGAAAACTAAAATATCGTCGCTATCCATCTTCCCAGCAAGTCCATATCCTAATTAATAAGATTCAGCATACTTCTTCTTAAACATATTGACAATTCTAGCTTCTAAGAAACAAACAAAACTCCAAATATCAGACTTATATACTGAGGAACCAGTGGGATGAAATGTAAAAGATATCTTGGTCATTTCTTTAACCGAATTTAGAAGCTGTAGCTCAATATACAAGCTGATCGGACATACGAGACTTAATTAACCATGCAAAAGAAAGTATAACAATGTCAGAACTTTAGGTTTCTGTCACATTAGAAAAAAAACATGTAACAATAATAATGCTTCCTGCCATCATTTCAGGGGAATATAAAATAAATTTCTTAGAAACCCATCAGAAATAATTTAAAGTTTGAATTAGAGAGCAACAGAAAGTAAAGACAACCATACCTTATAATAGATCAAACCACCAGACTTATTGATGATGTAAAGACTGTAAATTGCAGCCATTCCAAAAACTTTTCCAGAATCTGAAACGAATGTGGGGATAGAATTTAACAGCGAATTTTTCCAAATTAAACTCTTGTACTTACCACAATTACACTGTCTAGGATTTACAGTACCGGCAACAAACCAACATTATCGTGAACACTGAATGAAAATAATTGACAATAAATAATTAAAACACATATCAGCATCCAAATGCTCCTGAAGAACAGCCAAAGACATAAAGCAATCTTTACCATTACATTTACAAGAACCACAACCAAAATTCAGAACCCCAATTTTTTACTTCTTTTGAAAGAAAAACATTTGATTAGACAAGCGAAGCACGAAAGCGGTCCACAGAATTAAGCGCGCCGAATGCGATGCGGACCGGACGCGGCGTCCAGAACATAATTTCGGCACAACACAAAACCAGATCCAGAAATATCTCATAATCTGAAAACACGTGAGAGGAGAAGAAACAAAATCATACCGTGAGGGCAGAAAACCTAACAGAGAGAAGGAGAGGAGTATCGACGTCGTCAGAGTGAGGCTCCTTGCCCCGCCGTTGCGGTCGCCGACGCGAACTTGAGGGAGGAGGTCAGATCAGCTTGCAGCGGAGGGAGGGGAGATTGGAGATGAGATTCGTTGCTCGTGAGTGAGTATGTTGCCGGTTTCCGGTAACCGGTCGCCGCCGCGCCGCGAGCTTGAGGGAGGAGGCGATTCGTTGCTGTGGGTGAGTTGTGTTTAGTGTTTTGCCTTCTTGTTTTCAGTTTCAGAGAGAGTGAGGTATTACGGGTTACGGGTTATGGGTTATGGGCTGAAATACCCGACCCACGTAATCAGATTATTAACATTGTTATTTTTAATTTGAAGTATTTAATGATTATTTTAAAACTAAATATTTAATAAATTAAAAATTTTGGTTTACTTATTTCTTATTATTTCCTTTAATTGTATTTTACTTATCTCCTGGACTGATGAGTAATTATCTATATCAAATTCTTTCATATAGATTTTTTTTATCGGCCTTTCATATAGATTGTTAATTATTTAAAAAACTAAAACCAAATACAAAAAAATATAATCACATTTAGTATGTTTTATTAATTAATTAATTTAGTTTTCCTTAAATTAAAATATTTTTTACCATTTAAAAAGATCATGATAATTAATTTAGTAATTAATAAATAGCACAATTAATTTAATAATAAAAGAAGTACATGGTTTAATTGATGACATTGTGCTTCATATTATGGATGATCTAGATTTCACGATTGCTTTTAATTTTTTTTCTTAATATATATATATATATATATATATATATATTAAATAAAGAGGATAATGTGTTTATGTAAGTTATTGAGATATGCTAACCCAACTATTGTTAGCTGTGGAATCTCCTTTTATGGTACATAATACATCATACTATAGATGTAATTAAAAGTGAATAACACATATTCAGTGTATTAGATTAATATATAGTTGATACATTTTTATTTTGTATTAAATAATTAATGATTATTTAATATTTATAGTACTGCTACTTTATATTTAAATAATAATTTATCCATTTTGTATATATGAATGAATTTTTTTAGAATATTTTAATGCACAGCTAAAAATTAAGTGATTTATTGAAGTATCTTTCATCTATAAAATGTTTCTGTAATAATAAGATGTAAAGAGTAATTAAATATTATTTTTAATATACACGTTTTAATCAGTATTTTTTTTTTCATAATGGGTTTAAGTTTTAGTTATATAATAATTAATGAAAAAATAATCACATCAAAAAAACATTTATCCTTTTAAACAAGGCTACTTGAATTAATTATTATTAAATATAATTTCTAAATATCATGAATATCACTGCAAAAGTATAACATGAGACCACTCGTTTCACTTGTCCTCAATCTAAACATGAAAATCTAAATTTTTGTTTATCATCCAAAAATGGTAGCTTTTCCATTTAGAAGTTTTTTTAAGTAAAAAAACATTTAAAAAATTACTTATATTTTCATTATTATTTTGTTTCAGCTTTTAAAAAAAAAACAAAATCTAAAATCTGATTAAAACCACAAACTATTTTAATAACTCATCATAAAAATTGGTTGTTTTTAAAAGCATATTTGCATATAAACAAATATAAGTTAGTTTATACCTTTTTAAAAACAATCACTATTCATTGTAATCACTTTTTTAATCTGTAAAATTTCTCTAATTGTTCATTGTAAATGAATTGGATTGTGATTTTTTGCTTAAATGTATTTGGTAATTGAGATTCTCTATATTAATGCACCTAGCAAGCTTTCCCTAATTTGAATATACTTGCATCTTAAGTATGCTTATATAAACAGCAAAAGAGTGAAAGTGAGAAAAGCACATTCTCACATTAACAATATTTTCAGAATTTCTCTCTTTTGATCACTACCATGGCAAGAAAGAAGTTGGATCTCACATACATTACCAATGACTCAAAGAGGAAGACAACGTTAAAGAAAAGAAAACATGGTTAGTGGTTGATTTCTCTTTCTCTTCATATTTATATAAATTTGTATATTATTATTAGCTTCAATTATATCATATATATGAGAAATATTCTATAAGTTAGTTTATAAAGAATTTTGTTTTATTTTATTTTATTCATATATTTTTCTTCTAGGAATGTATATGGATAAATTTGTGCCATCACACATCACTTCTCATTTTCTCTAATTCTATTTATGTTTTATTAATAGGTTTGATCAAGAAAATGAATGAAATTAGCACTCTTTGTGGGATTGAATCATGTGCCATAATTTATTCTCCAAATGATCCCCAGCCAGAGGTTTGGCCATCTGAGTCAGAAGTTCAAAGGGTGCTTTCCAAGTTCATGGAAATGTCTGAGCAGAAACAAAGCAGAAAGATGTTGAATCAGGAGAGCTTGTTGAAACAAATAATCATCAAAAGCCAACAACAGTTGACAAGACAGAGGAATGAGAACAGGAAAAAAGAAATGACTCATCTAATGTTTCAGTACTTGAGTATTGGGAAGGTTTTTGACAATCCTAGTTTAATAGATTTGAATGATTTGTCATGGCTGATTGATCAGAACCTGAATGAAATAAAAAAGAAGATGACTATGATCCAAATCCAAGAAGTATCTTCGGTGACTGAAAATGGAGGAGAACATGGATTCATGCATCATGTTCAAGGGCGGGAAAGCAAGATAGACACATTAAGAAGCAATATTGATCCATGAAATTCATTGGAGATGTTAATGTCCAAAATGTCTTTGGCTAAAACCTTCTCTCCTTTAAGAGAGTTTCTATGATTTTTCTCATTTAAACTAGCAATTAATTTTAATGTCTTTCTTTGAACTATGTTTTATTTTGGTTTCTTTAATGTATTTTTTTAATTGAGTAGTGCATGCACATTATCTTCACGTTTGATGGTTAATGTTATTTTTTCTAAAAATAAAATCACCAATTTTTAGCACATGTTCTTAATTACATATTTAAACCAAAACTATTTTCGATTTGTCTAATGTAATACAAAAAGTTTTGCTTGGTTGTAACTAAGCATTCTCAAGAACAATAAGTTTTAACTATTTATAATCCAAACAGTTTTGCATGGTTGTAACTAAGCATTCTCAATAACAAGAAGTTTTGACTATTCATTTTGCAAACTATGAGATATAGATATTGTATTCATAGAAAGATATTAAGATTTTCAAAATCGTGACTTATAGATATTGTATTTATACTTTCACAATACTATTAACATACATCACACAACTATTGACTCTATTTCTAAAAGACGACATATGTGTTGAATTTGACTTAGATATATACACTTATCATACACCTTTAGTATGTTATTTCTCCAATGGAGTTACATTAAATAAAAACTAAGTCTTTTTATTGGACGGGGTAAATCTATATGATATGTCATACCAACTATTTTTCAAACTTTAGAATCAATCATATAAGATCCCTCGACTCTCAACACCTAATAATTTTCATCTATGTATCAGATGGGTATGAATATCTCCTTCTAGACGGATATCAAATTTAATACATATCTTATATATCTCAACATAATATTCTCTTTCTTGAGAATAACTATCTCTACATCATACATCATATCATATACCTCTAACTCAAATCAAACATCACTAACATGAAATCCATATCATCTCTTACTTTATAGAGTAATCAATAACATATTATACCAATTAAGATTATAATACTTTAAGATGAAAATACTATTTTAACTTAGAAATCATATAAAATACAATATTTTAGAATTTCATAATAAGCATTTTCGCCTAGTGAGGATTTGGCTCGTCCAATGAGCACTTCAATGGAGGTCTCAACTAAGAAAACTCGCTTAGTGAGAGTTTGACTCACCCAACTACCAAAACTCTCGGATCTTTATTAAAAAGAATTTCTCTCAATGAGCATATTTCTCACCCTACGAATCTGCATAATTCAAAAAATTTGCAAATAACACAAGGATTCTAATTGGTTTAATATAAATTTTAATTTTATATTTTATACAAAAACTTGAATAGATGATCTCAATTATCTACAACTTGTATCCATTTATTTTAGTTGTAGCCTTCTAAGAATCATGTTGATGCATGCATAATCACTACAAAACATTTAAAACAAAATAGTGTTTTCTTTGCAATTCAACCAATCCATAAATTTCATATGAATTCATTCACAATCACAATCCATCAAAACAAATTAAAGGTAAACATCATTTAAATTGTCATCAATCAAAATAAACTTAAGATATTAACTTCTTTAATTCAAAAGAATCAACCAATATATCAATCCCTAAAAGAATTTCAAAATAGTGTGAGCACGTTACCTCTACATCCAAAACATCTAATATAGAATATTATTTAAAACTAAACTAACTTTTCTTACCTATTTAAGTTGCTAAACAGAAGACCAAAAGTATCAACTCTACCTAACTCATAAACTCATGAATAACCTAAAATTGTACACAAAAAGTTATCATTAAAGATTTGAGTTTACCCTCCAAATCCTAAACTACAAACTCATCCTAGATCCCCCACATATGATCCATATGCAATGCTTATTAATATTTTTATTATTCTTATTATAATTATTATTAATTTTATAAATGTTATTAAGTTCTTGAAGAGAATTGAACTAGGTCCCAAGAGTCAACAAATAATCTATAATCACTACACCCAAGAAACTGTGGTGTTAAATTACGATTATTATTATTATTCATATTATGATTATGACTATGATTATTATAATAACAATAATAATAATATAAAATAATAAAATTAATATTAAAATTATTAATAATAATATTATTGATAATATTAATATTAATGTTCATAATATTATTGGTAATAGTAATGATAATAACAATTATATTATAAAGTTGAACAGTCTCATTAAACACTTTAAGTCTCAGATTCCTTTAAACGATATGTTAGACAAACCTTTAGTTTAACTCTCATGTTCATCCAAACGTAGAAGCATTGGTTGAATCCAGAATACAATCCAAGCCACAACTGTCACCACCAACGAAACACACCCTTGCAAATCCACCAACAAAATTCACCACCCGAAACCAAAACCCTAATATCAATCTTTACTTCAACAAAAAATGTTAATTAAAGTAACATTTTGCATTTATTACTTTTTGTCATTATACTATTGTGCATTGATGCATTCTTTTATTTTTTAAAAATAATTAAATACATTTTTTATAATTCTAAATCCTCCCATTTATTATATTAGTAAAAAATTGTAAATATGTTGAGATATCAACATTATCAATTCAAGAGTAATTACTCTCACGATAAAATTACATATCTATTAAAAAAATGTTATATATGATAAATGTTGGAATTTTTTTAAGAAATACTAATTTCATTCCTAACAGATTTTGGGTACCAAAAGTTTATTCAACACATGTAAGATTGAAATAAGAATAGCTTAATAGCTTAAACAAAACAAAGTATTAAAAATCTCTTTTAAAGTTTAATTTTAATAAATGAAAACAACCTCTATTTGAACAAATAAAGAACTTTCATAAAAAAAGAAAATACATTGTCTCCCTATTATCTCTGTTCCCTCCCACTCCCCTTGCTCTCTCAAGGTAAAAGAAATAAAAGTAACCAAATAACTTGTACTTCTAAAGCTTTTGGTTTAAACCTTAAAATGGCTTTTAAGGGAAAAACAAACAAATATAGCCTAAAAGAGACTCATCTATAGAGTGCAAGTAAACACATATACAAAAGGACAAATGTATAGTCATTGAACTATAATATCTTGTTGATAAAATGAATATTTTCTAAAAAAAATGTAATTTACATAAATAAATCTGATTCCAGTAACACATTTTGTATCCCTCCTCCTTAAACTTAGTTTCATATTAAGCATATCGATGACACCCCTCGAGTCTACAACCACTAAATGTTCTGAGTTGAACACTATATCTCAAAAGTTAACAAAAACTTGGATAAAACTTGGATTGCAACTTAAAAGCTGCTGCATCTGTAATGACCTCCACAGATTTGGGTGGCGTTTCAGCCTCTTTCAAGTCTGTGTTGCAACCCCATACCTGAATGAGTAGTCGCCGACATTTCGGAGAAGGCGGTTTAAAGTAAGTCTTGTACCATTCAACAACATCATGCTTGGTTATGTTCGCCAGTTCATCTGCTTCCTTCTTTGAGAAATCGAAGATATACCTGAAAACCATAATGTTTAGTCATATAAACCATCATTGTAGCAACAAAATGTAGCTAATAATGATATTTCCTATAAGCCCTTTTGGTCCTCCTTAAACTTCTATCATAACTTGGCAGAAATTGCTCCATACTCTACCAAGACAGATTCAGAAGTAAAAATAAATTACGTAAATATGTATGTACATAAAAGATATCAAACATCTGAGTCATATGAAAGGCTGCTGGTTATAAGACTTCAACAATAAGTGACAACTTCGATAACTAAGTCTAACACTATCATCTAGACCACAAAATATGTAGGGTACCTTTTATCAACAATCTGGTTCCACAATCTATTGCTTTCATATGTGAGTGAAGGATCTTTCTCCAGCAGCTTTGCCACTAACCCGCTTTTGTAATTCTCAAAGGAATCACCATCAAGTCCATCCTGCAATATATTTCTCCATAACATAAGTCTTCATTCAGAAAATAAACACTTCGATAAATCTTTTAAACGAGAATCCACAAATCAAGTCAGAAACAGAAAAGCCTGTTGTCAAATAAGTACATCCAATGTAAATGCAAAAAAAGAGCTATAGTGCTGTTAAATTGAAGCAGTTAATAGTTATATTTTGGATTTTAAAGCTCGTGCCAAAATAGACTCCTTAGACATTATTAAAACCTTTTTTATATTTTATTTTCTTTGCAATGAAAACTCAGCCCAGACAAACATAATTTAGCTACATAGAGAAATGAAAAACAATTCATTGAATTTGAGATAACTACAATATAACAAGCTCTAAAATAAGCAATAGAATGGCAGAATAAACAAGGTTATCAATGGCAATTTGGCAGAATATGGTGGAAGGCCAAAGATTCCAGCATATAGAGATGCCAGGTTTGCCTATGGCACTGTCACAGCAGGCCTCCTTTAAAACATTGTTTGTGCATTGTGTTATGACAGTTCTATAATGGCTATTTAACAAAATTAATAATGCCATCATCTTGGGGGGAGAAAAAAATTCAGACTCTGCAGATGACAAATTCAAAGCATTTTACTATTTGCATCCATTTTCCATCTTTCTCAATAATAGTAGGGTCGGCCTATTATAACTTCTTAAGAACCCAAGTCATGTTAGCTTTATTGCAGCTCACAATGAAGCAGATAACCTAGGAACATGGAGGTTGAAGGAAATAGGAACACTTACCAACAATTCTTCCAGGCCATTTAAGAAGTTGTCAATTCTCCCTTGCAAGTAAACTGGGTTGTACTCAGATGATTGAATACAGAAACAAAACCCAAAAACACGGTATGTTACTCGTGGGCTGCATTCAACAACATAACCAAGCTGCTCTTTTGTCCTGTATCCAGATACATGAATTTTAGTCCCCAAAGAGACAAACAAGGTAGGATTGACAAAAGAAAGATAACAAAACAGCAATCTCAACACAAGCATAAGGCTGCAAGTGAATGGTTTCATTGAATTTATACCTGTTTTATCAGTGAAACTAGGATTCTATAACAATAGAAACTTTCATGGCAAACCAAGACAACTTTATTATCAAGTAATCAATAACCTATGCTCTGAGCTAGTTTACAGCAAATCGAGTTAATTTAAGAGATATCAACAATTAGAGTAGCTTCCTCTCATAAATGCAAGTAAAGTTCAATTTTCACTCTGAGTAGATAGGTAACAAGTAACAGACATTCTCATTCTAAGATGTATTATTTGGTATGGAATGTCAATCACGGGAGAATAAAAGAGAGGACCTATGGTCGTTAACAAATATCAGAAGTCAAATATACGACACTGAGCAACAGAATGTCACCTCAGCTGATTAAAAAATGGCTCCTCCACAATTTCCTCAAAAAGATCAATCAAAGCTTTCAATTTGATTGACCCCAAACCAAAATCTTGCTCAAATTGAAAATAAAGCTGCATAAAAACCAAAACTGAAGTAAGAAGTATGAAAAATTGTCAGGGACAGAGAAAACAAATATCTATGAAACACATTGGTGAAAAAAAAAACCAATCTAACTAAAATTACCTCAGCCACAGAGTTCTTTTCTGACTTATTCTTCACACTGACATCTCTAACTAAATTGGCACCAGACGGCAGGCAAATAACCCGCTCAGCATGCCTCAACTCAATCGGGAGTGGATTTACAGGAAAATTCATCTTAAATATATTTGATATGCTAATTGCTTCTTCTTTTGAAAGATTTCCATGACATAGACCCTCCACATATAGCTGTACAAAATTAAGATATAAAAGAATAAATCTCCAACAATGTCACAACTACAAAAGTCAAAACTAAGCAAACCATAAAATCGTTACAATTAACCTATGTGACTTATCCATGTTCCCAACATAACTCATTTAAAAATCAACTAAAGACCAATAATATATGACAAATCATAAAGGAGTAGTAGTTGCTTTCTTGCAGTTGTTAGTGTTAAAACCTATGGCTGGGACTTCTACATGCACATTAGAGCAAAATAGGGAGTTATTTGGGTAGCACAAACACTAAAATTATAAGCACAATAACAATTGCTCATCCATGTGCCCGTCGGGAGTTGGCACAACACACATTCAGGTGCAATGGTGCATGTTGCTCACCCGTCATTAACAGTATTGACAACATTTGTTATACTCCTGAATCCATCATACTTGGAATTTTAAAGGCAACATAAGCAATCTGCAAAAAGTATAATAGAAAATACTAATAATAAATATTTTGTATCAACCTGGGAGAGAAGTCCAGGGATGAATGCCTTCAGATCATCAAGACACAAATCATTTAGATAATGCAGCTTCTCATCAGCGTCATAGAAACTCTCACACAAAACTTGCAATCTCAAATACGTTGAATGGCTTAGTGGCTTCATGTTGAAGTTCTTTAAAGTTCGCTTCATATCTTCTTTTATGACCTGTTCAGATAATCATTGGTTCGTGACAGCAAAGACAGAATGTAGTAAAATTGAAGATAGAAAAATTAAAATATGGTTAACATTGATTTTTTTTTTTCAAAAGAAACATATCACATACCTTAAACCGATCATCAGTTGGCATAAAAGATTTAGCTACTGAAAAGAATTTAGATAACAGAACAGGAAGCTTCTCGTTGAAACCATAGACCTTCAGCTCAAGCATGTCACCAACATAATTGACAGAAGTTTCTAACTTGGCAATACTAGCCTGCATTCACAGACAAAGATTTGTTTACAAAAAAATCTAAAAATAGGATGGGACTATTGGCACAACCTACTTATAACTGCAATTTCTTAAATTGCAATCAAATATTCAATTGAGGAAACTGCAATTTGAAGTTGGTTGGGGCGTGAATAGGCATTAATGAGTGCCAATAGCCCCAACCCTAAAGTACTGTTCTCTATTGAATGACTTATGTGGTATATGCATACTTTATTTAAGAAATACTAAGGAAGGGTTTTAATAAGTGTTCAATACTAAAGCTTTATAGTCTGTACTTTCTTTATTAACATTATTACAATGAAATAGAAACACAACTTTGGTGATACCACAAGGGTTTTTTAAGCACCTTCAAATGTCATGTATTCGCATTGAAGATATTTAACAAGACCATTATGTCAGATATTTCCCATAAGTAATATCTGAGGAAGGGTTCTTGGGGCAATATCCTTTAATAAAATGAAAACTAAAAACCAATTTTCAATCAATTGGAAAAGAATAAAAAGTGAGCTCTAGAATGTTATATATAGGCATTCTTGAATACTCAATTTTTTTCCACAAATATTAATGAATGGGAGCATTTTTATGATTGATAATAGGCAAGCTGAAGGTTATCTGGTTTTATGATTAGTTTAAGACCTCCAGAAACAATTGAAATGGATAATTTATTTATGGTGAACAATCTCGAGAAAAATGAGAGCATTTTTTAATCTGTACGTATTTTTCTGTAATATATATGTATCATGTATATGCATGTATATGTGTGTATATTTATACTTAGTAAAACAAAAGCAGTATCTAAGCCCAAGTTCTCTTTTGTTTCTAAGCTTTGTTCACTTCTGTCATGTTGTAGGTGAATTTTCCATCATCCTTTATTGCCTGTTGTTTATTGAAAATAAATAGATAATTAACCTGGTATGTGATTTCATTCAACTCATCTTTCAGAAGGTGAATGAACAATTCAGATAATACACAACTCTTTACGTCAGCATATCCACCCTTCAAGCTAATTCGAAAATACGTATTGGCGCGAGGAACTTTGAATGTGTTATCAGGCTTGTACCAGAATTTTATCAATGCTTCATCAACTATACAACTAGGAGAAGTTGAATTTGCAAATTCATCAGCACATGTCTCACTAGCACGAATAGAGAAGTCACTTGGAATGAACTCATTCTTGGAAGGAAGATGCAGTGAGGCATCAATTTCTGGAGGATTTCTCCACAACTCCATCAAATTTTGAGAAATATCTTCTTCCGTGTAACGTGAACCAAACCAAGGTTCGTTCTGGAAATCTGGAAAAAAAAAATCAAGTCTTTCAATTGTCTTGGTGAAAAGATAACTTCCAGAACTAATCTTTGAGCAGTGAAATAATAGTAATTATTTTCTAATATTTCAAAGCAATAGGCACATACAGTAGAAACAAATAAATCATCACGGTATAGAACCCCACCCCTCATTCACCATTATTCAATAAGGATTATTAAAAAGCATAATGATAGGCAACAGTCAATGGCTTAGACCTATGCCCGCCAATGTTATCAAGGATACAGGAAAAAGGAAAAGGCAAACAAGCAATTGCCAATTAGATAAGGGAGAAAAAAGAACTCACCTTCGGACTTAAGGAATGACTTTGAAACAACATCTACCCTCATGTTTTCAGGAATGAAGAAACCAAGAACTTGTTTTAACAATTGTTCATCCCAAGTCTTGTACACGTAGTCACCATAAATGACATGCTCAGGTGAATAAAAGTGCATATTTTCTGCACAATTAAAATGAATAAACCAATAAGGACAATAAATTTGTAAAAACATTATATCACATAAATAGATCTTCAGTTTTTGCTACAGATTCTAAATGACAATAGTATTCCTTTCATTTCTATGTATGTTAGCCTTACACACACACACACACACACACACACACACACACACACACACACACACACACACACACACACACACACACACACACACACACACACACACCACACACACACACACACACACACACACACACACACACACACACACACACACACACACACACACACACACACACACACACACACACACACACACACACACACACACACACACACACACACACACACACACACACACACACACACACACACACACACACACACACACACACACACACACACACACACACACACACACACACACACACACACACACACACACACACACACACACACACACACACACACACACACACACACACACACACACACACACACACACACACACACACACACACACACACACACACACACACACACACACACACACACACACACACACACACACACACACACACACACACACACACACACACACACACACACACACACACACACACACACACACACACACACACACACACACACACACACACACACACACACACACACACACACACACACACACACACACACACACACACACACACACACACACACACACACACACACACACACACACACACACACACACACACACACACACACACACACACACACACACACACACACACACACACACACACACACACACACACACACACACACACACACACACACACACACACACACACACACACACACACACACACACACACACACACACACACACACACACACACACACACACACACACACACACACACACACACACACACACACACACACACACACACACACACACACACACACACACACACACACACACACACACACACACACACACACACACACACACACACACACACACACACACACACACACACACACACACACACACACACACACACACACACACACACACACACACACACACACACACACACACACACACACACACACACACACACACACACACACACACACACACACACACACACACACACACACACACACACACACACACACACACACACACACACACACACACACACACACACACACACACACACACACACACACACACACACACACACACACACACACACACACACACACACACACACACACACACACACACACACACACACACACACACACACACACACACACACACACACACACACACACACACACACACACACACACACACACACACACACACACACACACACACACACACACACACACACACACACACACACACACACACACACACACACACACACACACACACACACACACACACACACACACACACACACACACACACACACACACACACACACACACACACACACACACACACACACACACACACACACACACACACACACACACACACACACACACACACACACACACACACACACACACACACACACACACACACACACACACACACACACACACACACACACACACACACACACACACACACACACACACACACACACACACACACACACACACACACACACACACACACACACACACACACACACACACACACACACACACACACACACACACACACACACACACACACACACACACACACACACACACACACACACACACACACACACACACACACACACACACACACACACACACACACACACACACACACACACACACACACACACACACACACACACACACACACACACACACACACACACACACACACACACACACACACACACACACACACACACACACACACACACACACACACACACACACACACACACACACACACACACACACACACACACACACACACACACACACACACACACACACACACACACACACACACACACACACACACACACACACACACACACACACACACACACACACACACACACACACACACACACACACACACACACACACACACACACACACACACACACACACACACACACACACACACACACACACACACACACACACACACACACACACACACACACACACACACACACACACACACATATATATATATATATATATATCTGAATCGGTAGGGAGATCTAAGTTAAGATCTTTCAAGCTCTTTTCCTCATATTTATACTCTTCAAATTGGTTGTATCCGAGAGGGTCAATCACACTCTGTCTGTATTCTCTGACAAGAAAATGTCTTCTGCTGCCATTGCTGGACTTCGCCTTTTTCTCTGGCAACCACAGGATTTGAAGCATCTCTCCAAAGGATGCCCAACCCGATTGGTCATGAAGGTAGTTCTTTCTCATGCTCTGTCACACATTGCTTCTCTGGGCAGCTCAGTTAGGCACACTTAGCCCACTTGCTGCCTTCCTGTCACCGGAACACCATCACGCCACCTCTATCAGTTTCGTTGACTTCTTATATTCCTATTTCAACCCTCACCATACATTTCCATCACTATTCACATCCTAATCCATAAAGGGCTCTTCTCTTCTTTTGGTTTCTGTTGGAGCTACGGAACATCTATCTATTGGACCTTCCCACAATAACTTCAGAAAAACTTAGTGGTAAAATTTATTTATCTTGGTCTGTTTCTATTGAACTTTGGTTTCTTGGCCAAGGTTTTCATAATCTCTTGAAAAAAGGCAGTATTGAAATATCAACAAGTGTTGCACAATGGAATAAGTTAGACATCCAACTTTTTCCTCTGCTTTGGCAATCTATGGAACATAATATATTAGGGACCCTTAGAACATTCAGATGTAAATCTTTTTGGAAGAAGGCTCAAATCACTGTGGTCTGGTGAAATTCAACAAATGAGGATGTATTGTGACAATCAAGCAGCTCTTCACATCGCTTCCAACCATGTGTTTCATGAGGACAAAACATATAGAAATTGAATGCATTTTGTTAGAGAAAAGTTGTTGTCCAAGGAAATTTAAATTGAATTTATTGGCTCTAATGATCAACTTGTAGACATTTTTTGACAAAATCCAAATGCTAGAATAGTTTATATTGTCTTCTGAGAAAAAACTGTCTGTGCTGTATCTATTCGTAACCTAGATTCCTGGGGCAAATTTCTTCCTCTTTCCTTAAACTTATATTATGCGTGACTGTGTGAATGTGAATCTAAATCAAAAGTATATAAGTTATGATCTTTCAATCTTCTCGTATATACGCTTTCAAGCATGTTCCTAAACCAAAACTGCATCATTTCAAGCACCAATATTTTCAAAAGACACGAACATCAAGAAATATTTATACCAGAAAAAAAGTTTGACTATACTACCAAGAAAATAAATTGAAAACCTGCAAGCTCAGCAGCATAATCATCTTGAGGCTGCTCTTCCACAAATCTGAAGTCCATGTTGCCAATATTTTGAAGTTCCTTAAATATCCATTCTTGTGGTGAATCTTGACGCAACAACTTAAGGTATTGATAGACAAAGCCAATGATATCAAAGATCTGGGGAAATGGAATAGAAGTTAACCTTACAACTAGACAACTGATGGCTCACTAAAAACACAAAAAGCTACATACTTTCCATCTGATGTGCCTCTAGAAGTTTACAAAATGAGATTACCTTTTCTATACCAGAGTCGGTGAGGTGTATGGACATGACGAAGACATAAGCTATAGATGACCGATAAATTCCCTCTTCCCCAACACCTGCAGATAGAGAAGTAGCCAATCCTCTGGTCTTGAGAAAGGAGAGCAAGCTTCCTCTGCCCTCTGAAAGGTTAATTAAGCTATTGTTAAAGAAAAACAAACCATAAAACTTTCAATCTTACAATTTTAAATTTAAATGAGAAATAGTTACTGCATACAAATCTACAAAGTATATTACCG
Organism: Phaseolus vulgaris; assembly: GCF_051622355.1. Taxonomy (NCBI): domain Eukaryota; kingdom Viridiplantae; phylum Streptophyta; class Magnoliopsida; order Fabales; family Fabaceae; genus Phaseolus; species Phaseolus vulgaris. The sequence goes on from NC_143503.1 coordinate 25,449,921, forward strand.
TTGACCATAAATGAGAGTATTCTACTATCCAAAACAATGTTTCAGAAGTTTATCAAACATTTTAAGTTGGGACTAAAGTGTTTAAAATAAAATAAAAAATCAGCAGGCAGGCAGGAAAGAAACCATGTGCCTGTTTGAGAAATAAAATCTATCTCGGTTTTTTTATCAACAAAAAGATGATAACTGGCAGTTACTGTGCAGTAAACTTTAGACAAGTTTTGAAATACCACAAGAAAACAATGGAGAGCAATGCTTGAGAAGAGAAACTCTCCAATGCCAATTAACATGAAAGTGTATCACTTTAATTTGCAACAGAGATGCACAATAAGATGCATAAAAATGCATGATAATAGATACATGAAAAATATCACTCAACTCCTTAGGATTTATCTATAATGAGAAATCTTACCATGCCCAAGGAGATGAGCTAAATAATCCTCTGGCTTCTTTAAATACTGTTGATGTAGACAGGGCAGTGTCCATGATAAGTCAAGGATATGGACATCTTTGACAGCTTCTAGGCGGTAAACTTTACCAGATTTCCAGATAGGACCTTCCATGGAGAACACGGGGTTTGCTTGACCTTTTTTTACCGCACCAAACAGTTCCACAACCCAACTCTCAAGCACATCCAGAGACTCTGTATTATTTATAAACATATTACTCAAAATACCACCATATATTAATTTTAGACCTACTCTTGAGCCTTGACTAGAGCCATTATAATCAATAATCTGTTACAGTCAGTGTATCAAAAAATTATTTTACATTCTAAATATTAATTTGACAATAGTTGGCTACAAATTTCAACAAACAGAAAATAAAAAAAAATCATATCAACATTAACAGGATGCAACTTGAATAACTACTCTCTGAATGTACTGCCCACATGTTAGTATTTGCTACACTAGAACAAGTCCTGGGTACCTTTTTCTCTCTGCCCTAAATACAACATTTTGTTAATTTGCTCCACTTTCCAATTAGCCACATGAGACAAAAAATAGATACCTGTATCCCATGTTAGGCTCCCTTAGGATACACTAGACACACTATTGCTAGGACCTAAATACTACTATCATAAACTTTGTAAAACTTCTTGGTTCTAAATAGAATAATCACACACAAGATAGTGAAATAGAACCTCACCTCCACCAATAACGACAAGCTTCATCAATCCACCATGGTAATAATCCCCATATAATTTCAATATTTGCTCTCGTAAATTAATACCCTTCTCCATTGCATCAACCAAGCTCTTTTTATTCCCTTCATGTATGTGAAAAAGAAATCAAAATAGTTTTATTATTATTATCAAATTGCTTTAGCAAACAAAATAAGCTGAAAAGCTAATTGACCAACAAATGGATTAAGATAATCCAACTTACCCCAAAAGAATCTATTTAAAGGATGATTATGAGCAGAAGTATGGCACTGAAGTTGTTGAAGACGGCAAGCATCATTTTGTAAAACCTGGTTGAATTCTATGTGCACACCATTATGGTATACGATTGTAAGCCAAAAGCACATTTCATCAGCAAACTAGAAGATAAGAAAGTTGGAGCTCTTTCTAAAGTTATTTGTTTAAATAAAAAAAAAAAACTACCTGAATCTACTGCAAGTACTTCTCGCTCCATTGCCTCCATCTTTACAAGAGGTGAAATAAAGAACTGAGAAAATCTGATAATGAAAGAAACCAATAAAAAGGCTCAACAGAAATATAGCACAATAATGAAATGTAACCAACAACAAACGTTGACAATTAAAATATTACCAACAGATCATCTATGATACATGATTCCCCAACGGATATTGAGATTATTAAATAATTAATATGTACGATCAAATACACTGGATTGATGATCTATTGGTCTTGTATTTTTCACCGAACACTGAGATAACTAAAATAACAAAGACATAGGATGGGACTAATTTTACTGGATTAATGATCTAAAAAATCCTGATTTTAACTGTTTTAGGCTGTACAATACATACTAATTCTGTTTTATGTTCTACAACACGTGGCTACTGACAAGTAATATGATGAACAGTAAAATATTTTTTTTTTAAATTACTTCTACTCGACTGCAATAGCTAAAATGCTCCGATATATGCATGATCATCACACACTATACCGGTTTATATTAGTAACCAGTGACAAAAGATAGAAGTTAAATACAATTCAGAAGCAAAAGTAGAGAGCAGAACCTATCTGTAATAAGTAATCTGTAAAACCACCTAACAGAAGAGTTTACCTTTTCAAGGCACCCTTCAGAAACTCTCGCTTCACTTCAAAATGGTAGCAGGTGTATTCAGTTTCCGTGTATGCATTTGATGAGCCACCATGCTTGGACAAATAGCTATCATACTAACAATAAAAAGAGTGTCAAATCCTATGCCAATTGACCTATGTTATGCGTCTAGCACATGCACCAGGAGTACAATCAACCTCAGAAAAGTGAGACTTCATGCCAAGGATACAAAGAAATTAATCTAATCTATCTTAATTAATTTTAAGTTTCATCAGAGAATAGGAGGGGGAATCAGCTGGGATTATAACTTAGCTAAACTGAGTATAAAACCATAATGTGAAATCTGACACAGAAGCACCACTTAGATTACAATTATGATAGTTAATAATAGTAAAAGGATGTAGAAATTTATCATTTAACCTATCAGTATCTATACGAAAAGTTGAAACTTTAAGAAAGACATTCCTGTGGCAAAGTGGCATTCAGTGAAAGAATGCAGACGGCTTATATAACAATAAAATCCAACATAACATGAAGTCGTGAAGCATGTAATACATTTCCATCAAAGGCTTCACATAGTGAAAACTTTCTTGACTGAGGACAGGTAATTTTCGTGAAGTTGAATTCGGGCACACATGTGACAAAGGAACATGCAATAAGAGGTATTGAGTACTATCAGGCCATAACAACACTTCTTCAGGTTCAGGTTTTCACTTGTTTACACGATGCTTCTAAACCAAAACAAACATGTTATAGATAAATTGTTTTCTCAGTAATACATAAGAATTCAATCATTTTCAAAAAAGACATGTATAAGCAACACATCACATAGCCAAACAGACCTCATTTTCATCTGGAAATTCATCACTCCCCATGAAGAGCATGTGTTCTGCAAATCAAATACATCATATTCTTATTTTTATTCCAGGATATCTAAAAAAACCACACAAGTATAAATCAAATATAGGGAAAAAAATTATGGTCCCATTAGTATAAACTTCTCAATAAACACTTGCAAAAGAAGAAGCAAGAAAGTAAAATGAATTAAACTTAGGTCAAAACCAACTTATACACTTCAGCTTGCATAGGTGTTGGATAAGAGAACTTTTAAAAAAGGTCGCAATACATAAGTTGATTCTAACTTACGAGAAAATTTTAATTCATTGTACCTTCCCAGTTTCTTCTCATATAAGCACTTAGGAACAAGTTTATCCAAACAGTACCTAAATGAGGAAAATATCCAAACCTAAAAAGTGTGCTAGTCCCTGAGCTTCATTCGGGTCAGAGAAGCTGCCCATTCCTACACACATAGCTGCTGCAGCCTGCAAACAAAAAATAATACATTAATTCATTAATTCACATTCAAGAAACACCAAATCAACAAACCGAATCACATATAGCATAACCGTTCCCCAATCCCCATTCACATCCCCACATTTCCACGCAGAACCCAGATCCCATCGACACCAAAACAACCAACCCACAAAGCCACAACAGCAGCACACTGTAAACCGTAGCTAAAATCGAAATGGGCATTCCCCAAATAAGCAGAACACAAAAGAAAACAAATAAAAACCCAACCTTTTTGCTCTGGGCAGCAGCCCCACCACCCTTGACACCATCCCTTTCCCCATCATCGTCATCACCTTCCTCCTCTTCATCATCATCATCATCCTCATCATCATATTCTCCTTCTCCCTCTTCATCATCCTCATCTTCCTCTCCTTCATCAACCTCATCTTCCTCCGGAGCATGCTTGGGAGGCCCCTCCGGGTAAATCTCGGGATCATGAACGAGCAGAGCGCGGAGGCCGTTGGGGAGACGGAGGAGGCGGTACAAACGACGGTCATTTGGGGACTTGAGAACGACGTCGTCGTGGTCTGAAGCACCCTTCTTCATTCCCATTATCAAAGGTTGTTTCTTCCCCTTCCTGTTGTGGAGAAAGTGGGAATGAAGTGTGCGTGAGCGTGGTCTGGCAGCAGCAAAGAATCTATTGTGAGCGTTATTTGTGAGTGTGAGCTGCGAAAGGGAAAGCGTAGTTGTGATTGGAGCTTGAAGAAAGGGGTGTGGAAGTAGTAAGCCCAGTGTTCTTGTAGTTTGCTGAGGATAAAGCATCAAACTTGAATCTTTGATCATCTCATCTTCACACCCCCATTCACACCAACTGCTTCCAAATCAATTGGGCCACCTCTTCAGGGAAACACAAAAATATGCAATAATAAATCAAATCAATTTTCAAAATTCTAACTTGAAAATGAAAATAGTAAATAGCTTTAGATAAAAAAAACCACCTTAGACTCTGTTTGGATTTTCATTTACCAACCTTGGACAAACCTATTTTGTTCTTGTGTAAAAACCAACACATAAAATAATAGATGGACAATTTAATCTCCAAAATTGAATCTTTCAAACTGAAGAAAATATCAAAATGTCTCTGGAAATTTTTAATATTCATTTAAGTCAACATGAAAGAAAAATGATTAATTGGAAGAAATTAAATGAAATTCTAAATTATTTTGGAGATTTATTTAAGATAAAAAAAAATAAGAAGTAATTTGGAGGACTGAATTGACTATTATTAGAGTGTTTTGTTCCAACACACATACATTTGAAGTTATAAAGGTTATATATTATATGCTAGTACATGCCTCAAACATGACTGTTTTCAAAAAGAAAGTATAGATGGAAACTAAAATATATTATTGTTATTTTAAATTATTAAATATGAATACTTTAATTATTTAAAATAGAAAAATGTTTCGAGGAGTCTACCAATATTGCTAATATTTTGAGATATTTTCACCAAATTTAGACCTGATATTATTATAATTTTTTTCTAACAAACGTGGATTAAAGAATATTATATATACTACCCGTAACAGAAACGTTAGCTGTAACAGAAAAGTGTTTGGATCTATTTTTTTTATTTTTTTTTTATTATTATTATTATTATATATTATTATATGTGTATTTATATTTTTAAATATCAAATTATCTTTAAACTATTCTTTAAAAGTATAATCAAATAAAGATTGATATTTAAAATGTTTTTTTTTATATTTAAAATAAATAAATTTATTTTTAACAAATATCTTTAATTAAATTGTATATAACATATAGTTATATTTATAATTTTTTAATTTTAAAAAATTATAAATTTTATTTATTATTCTTTTACTTATGTATTATAGTGAACTATTATAAAATAAATAAAAAAGTAAAAAAAAAAACATTATAAAGGTTGAAGAAGAAAAAATAGAAAGAAAAAAGTTACTTGATAAGACACAAATTTTCATTAGAAAAAACAGAAAGCTAAATAGTTTATATATATATATATATATATAATTTTATTTTGCAGGATATTTACACATTGAAAAAAATAGTTTTTAAAACAAAACTATAATATTATTTTTATAACTAAAATCAATTATAAAAAGGAATTATTTTTATATATAAAAGATATAATATATTTGTATTTATTAAAATAAATTAAAATTTATATTTTAAAAAAATATATATAAATAATAATATTTTATTTGATTTTAAATATTACTTTACATATAATTTATTTATTGTATTCTTTTATAATGATGATAAGAGTGTACAAAATAAACAAGGTTTATTAATTTACCTGCTACTTTTGCAAGAAGTCAAACGTGAAGAAAGAGTGTTACAAATATGTCACTTAGTAGATAATTTTTTTGCTTTAGTTTATTCTAAAGTTAATTTATCTTTTGTAGCTAAGAATACTAGGTGAGTATATTCTAGCGTTATCATTACAAATTATTAAATAAAAATTAAATTTAAAAATAAAAAATAATTAGTCATTATATTAATTAAATAAAATATTAATATAAATATTAAAATATTATTTATATATAAGATAATTTCTATTATTAATAAAAATTTATAAATTGATATTTAAATTAACTATAAAAATTTTAGCTATTAATATTTTAGATTTTAAATTGGTGTCAATTAATCTTTTAGAAACTAATTTAGAATTTAAAATATTAGTAGCTAAAACTTTTGCAGATAATGGTTATATACTAATTTAAAAATCACTTTATAAATTTTTTTAATAATAGAAAGTACTTTAGATAGAAATAAATTTTTAATTTTTAAAATGGTATTTAATTTAGTTCAATAGTAAATAGTTATTTTGATCTTTAAAATTAGTTACAATTTGATAATTTTCTTATAATAGTGTAGATGAATAAATTAGTTACAATTTGATAATTTTCTTATAATAGTGTAGATGAATATGATAATATAGGGTTGTCTTCCAAGTTAATCGTCAATGATGAGATTTATCATTATGGATGAAGAGTTTCAGTAGAGGAAATTGGAATTTTTATGTTGTAGTTAAATCCTGAATTTTATTAGGGTTTATAAACTTATGTTATATCATCCTTTAGGTAGGTATTGTCAGTGAAATTTAGAATCACAGGAATAGGGTTGTGTTTAAGAATGGGCGGGTGGACTTAGTGGAGGTGTTTAGTGTGGTACAAAGGAAGACTTGATCTTAGGTCACAGTAAAAGAAAAATTAGTCGTTTTCTCCTACTCAGATTGGTGTTTGGAACCTCATTGTTGTATAAAATATTTGAAAGACTGATTTTGTGCGTTATTTAACAAACGAAGTTGTCCATAATTGGTAGTAGTGGTGTGTTTTGTGCAGGTTTCATCGGGTTCTCTTATCTGGCAAGGTTGGATTGAGGTGTGTGGCCTTGGGTTGCGCTTGGAAGGTGTAGGAGGTGTGCGCAGGTCTATCTGGCTATGACTGATTATTGCAAGTCTGGAAGGATTTCTCTGGTTATGTATGGGTTGATATTGGCACTTGGGTTCTTGGTGTTCTTCAACCTGCTGCAAAGACTCTGTTTGATGTTGGGTGTTGTGTCCTGTAATAAGGGTGTGATCTATTTGGTGGTTTTTTTTTTGTGTACTTGTTCCCCTTGTAGGATAGGTGTGTCGAGTTTTGGCACTTGGTTTAGCATCTTTGTCTGCTGGCAAATATCCTGTTTAGTTGTGCGGTGCATGTCCTTATTTTGAGAGTGTGAGCTCCTTGTGGGTTGATGTAACTGTATTTGTTGGACTTCTATATCTTGGACTAGTTTATTTTGGTTGGTTTGTAGTGTATTATTTGTTGGATCATGTGTTGGTAGGGTGTTAGGAAACTTGTTTTGGATGTTTCGTATAAGGGTTGAGACAGCCCTGAGATGTCTCATTTTATTTTATTTATTCTTTGCTGATAAAAAAAAATCATCCTTTAGGCAGAACTTGATGACTATTTCTAGTTTGGACAAATTTTAAATTTTCTTGTTTATTTATGAATAATAAAGCTTGTCTCTATTAAAATTTGAATTTGGTTCTTTAGATGATAGATATTTTATTTGATACGTTATATTTTAGTATAAAAGAAAATCGAATTCAGGTTCACCGAATTATTTTATACGTTAAATATTCTTGAATAAGTTTGAGAGTTACATAAACTTATAAATTTCTAAACTTGCCAGTAAGTTTAACTCGTAAAATTGTAAATGTTTTATCAATTTAAAAACAATATTAAAAAACTTCATCAATGACATATATGCATAACATAATACTCTTAATATAACAATAATTTTCAATATTTCTGACATCATAACAAAGAAAAATAGCAAATGATCACATGAAAGTACATTATAACTAAATAACAAGATTAAACTACATAAATGACTCAACAATATATAAATTCAGAAAAGTAGAAATTAAGGGGAAATAATTAGAAATGAGTTAATTTCTTCAAATAATTTTAGTCTAATAAAATTGTCGTTGTTGGATATAAGTCTTATAAAAATTACATTTGATTTCATACTCATTAACTTATTTATTGACTTGAGAGCTTATACATGTATGGACAAAGAGGGGCCTGAAATCTAGATAGTACCTGAAACTTGTTATACAATTGTTGACTTGTCGGTAATTCTTTAGTTTCTTCAAGCTTCCTTCCTTTGATATTGATGCTCCGCCGATACATGTCAGTGCTATGATTTAAGTGTATTCTGGTGAAATATGAAAAAAGTACTTTATACCTCCGCATAGGGTTTTATTTATAGTGTTAGTTATGTGCCCTTATGGTAATGGATCGGATATCAGTTATTAATTGACATGTATTGAGGTTCCTAATTAATAGGGATGTACAACTTTCAGTTGTTGACTGATTTGTCGGAGATATTTTCCACATATTTCAATATATGAATATGACTCATTAAATGCTATTGTAACTGTCGTTATTATTATTTATTGTGTGTCTTGAGTTGTCCTTTGGTTCGGACGATCGTCAAGGTGACCGAGACTAACTTGTTCACTCAGACATTTATCCTAAATTTAAAGAGTTTACATCAATTCTTCATTCATATTATTGTTAAAGATACAAACTCCAATAATAATAAAAAGTAATAAACTATTGTTGATGACTAATTTTGACTTAGAAATACCTAAAATGGATGTCAAGACACATTTCTAAACTATAACACTTGAAGAAAAAAAATTATATGTTGCGACTTTAAAAAGATCTATTTATGGTATGTTAATGTAAAATTTTTATTTATGATCTCAAATAGGAATCTTTTAATGGCATTATAAGTTCTACCAACTCATTACCTCATATTGTTTTGTGGTAAATACAATTGACAATTGTATGTATCATATGTTCAGTGGGAATAATACATATTCTTGGCATTATGTGTCAATGATATACTATTTTTTAGTAACAATATAGTTTCTTCCACGAGACCAAATATATAGGATTCTTACATCAGACCAAGAGATTTATAAACAAATTGAAATGAAAGAGACTTGAAGTCTGCAAGTCACATGAAGGGTGGAATGAGAGGAACTTTGGAATCAAAAGGTTGCATCTCTTATGAATCACAGGAAGTGTTCTCCTGTGCAGTTTTAAACCCAAGGATGAATGAGTTCCTGCAAATCAATGGAAGGGAAAACAGTAACATGAACCAAGAACACTGAGGGCAAAGATGCATGACACTCAACACTTGTTAGGCAATACAGCAGATATTGATGTTGAAATAGAAGCAAATTAATATAACTTTTTGATACCAATATTCTCATACTTAATACTTAGATAGAGTATAGAGATTGTATATGGGTTGCAGTATCCCAGTATTTCCATTTGTATCATTTTTTTATTGCTGATTAAAAAAGTTTTGAATTTTTTTGTTTGTTTTAGTTTTGTCTGGAAAGCTTTTTGATATTTGCATACACAACTGTTTTGTCTGGTTGAATGTGCATGTTAGATTTGTAAGTTTGTCATAACCTTATCTTTTGTACAAGTTGAAACATTCCTTAAGTGTTACTTTTTTATCTAATTCATTGATTGCTCATTAAAAACAAGACATTTTTGTATTTGACATAGGAAAGTATTAAGAGATTGCTTTCAAGTATTCTAAGGTTATTACAATAGAGTTATATAGATAGGATTCAGGACAAATTCAGCATGAAAGATTTATAAACTTAAATTTCCCTGTGGTTTTGATCTTGAGCAAGTGTGACCCGATTGATGGATGTTGACCATATTTTAACTAATTTAAAGAAATTAGCAAAATTAAATAAAAAAAACGTGTTTTAAACAAGTTATGTCTCAATGAAATGATTAATAAGTAATTAAATATGTAAAGGCCTCATTGTAATGTTAATCCTTCAAAGTACTGAGAAATTCTGCAGAATTGATAGATAATTGAGTTCTTAAAACAACGACAGAGATGAAAATGTAGAAGAAAATGACAACCAAACATTGAACAGTTGAAACAAGAGAGACCCTATAGCTAGAAGCTTGCCAAAGAGACCATAACTTTTTTCAAGGGATATATTGGTTAAGCCAACCACTTTGGACATTAACATCTTCCAATGCTAACATATCATTGGCAGCACCAGCATTGATGATATCAGAAGACCAATTCATGTTTTGCATGGCATCAACATCGGTGTAAGGCCCTTGGACATGATTCACTTGTGCTTGTTCTCCATGAGTCACCGTTTGTCCTCCATGAGTCATAGTTTGTCCTCCATTTTCAGCAACTGGTGTCACCATTTGGGCTTTGCGAGCACTGATTTTCTTTGTGATGTCCTCCAAGCATTGATCAGCCAAGAATGAGATATCATTGAGGTCAATGATGTTGGCACTCTCCAGATTGTTCCCAACAGTGATGTATTGAGAAATCAGATGGCCAATCTCTTTCTTCCTATTCTCATTCCTCACTTTCTTCAGCTGTTCTTGGACTTTCACAATTCTTTGCCTCAAGAAGCTTTCCTGACAGAACATTTTCTTGCTTTGCTCCAGTTCAGACACACTCCTGAACCTGGAAATAGCACTCTCAACTCCCTCCTCAGATGGCCAAACCTCTGGCTGATCAGGCTCATCCGGGGAATAGATTATAGCACATGCTTGAATCCCACAAAGGATGCTGATTTCACCAATCTTTTTTATCAAACCTGTTGAGAAACACAACAATGCAAGAGAAAGAGAGAAATGGTTAGAAAAGTAGATTTGATTAAAAGGTAAACATGCATCATACAAGGCTAATTATGAAGCATGGTTAAAATGAGAGAAAGAAACATGTTTTTGAACCATTTTTCCTTTTCTTGAAGGTTGCCTTCCTCTTTGAGGTTTTGGTTATGAAAGTAAGATCAACCTTCTTTCTAGCCATGACTGTGAGCAAAAAAGAACAAGAAGAGAGTTATGAATATGTTATTTTTGTGTATCTTTCCCATTCTTGATGTGTGCTGTTTATATAAAAAAATTCAAGATGTAACTAGATTGTATATAGGGAAAGTATTTCACTATACCAAATTAGACTCATCTGAGTTGTTGTCTTTGCATAAAACTTGGTAATTAATATCATCATCATTGAATAATTAGAGAGATTTTGCAGTAAAATATTGTTTAAATGACTTACCACATGTGGAAGAAAAAGGGAATATATGAGTTGTACAAGTTGATAATTCAAGTTAGTATTATCTTTTCTTTACCTCTTCATTTAAGAGACCAACATACAAATTAAAAAATATAATTAATATTATTTTTACTTTTATATCTGTCCATGTACAACTTTAACTATTATTTTCTTGATCATAAATAACAGCCAATAATTAATACTGTATTGAATTAGTTCTTACATACATTCTTGAAAGGATACTAATTAATAATTTTATAAATATTTATAAAATAGAACCTACATTTTTTAAATACATATTTTTTTTTTGTTCTTAGAGGAAAAGGTGTTTAGCTTTAGGAATTGGTATTTGGGTGTTTCATTTCATGAAAACTATTAAAAATAATTAAAAGTTAGAAGCAAAATCCAAAATTTGAAATTTTTTTCAAGAATAAAAACACCCTGAATGGATAATTACCTAAGTATCCTTCATTAGTGGTGGACCATGCTCTTTGAATCTTAATTAAAAGCATTTTATTTTCTTTAAAAAGAGATCCATTTAGGAGTCTGATCATAAACGCGGTTTTAAGATTGTTATTTGTCAATTATATTACGTCATGTTTGACTTTTGCTTCCTTCTTTTCTTTGATTAATTCAAATTCTAATGCTTACATTTAATTAAATTCTTTTTTACAGTGCATTTAAGTATTTATCTTTTCTATTTGCAGATTTTAATTTAGTTTATTGAAATAATAAATTGTTGAGTTGTTCATTACAATTTTTTCTATTATTTAAATATATTTTCTAAAATTGAGTCCTTTTATATTTAATCCAATGATATATATGCACAATGACAAGTCACCATTCTATTTTCTCATATACAAGAGTCAAATCCAGTTGTTAAACTACATCAGTCAAGGTTTTACTAAATCGGAAGATTTATACAATAAAATTGTAAAAAAAAAAAATACTAAGAACAACAAGCTTACAATAAATGAAAAGTATAGTTCAAACAATGTCATCTGATTTACCATAATACAAGAGAAAATATCAGATAACATATTTAGTTAAGATGATTGATCTTAAGAACACAAAAAAAAAAAAATTTAAGAAAAAATTACTTTCAATGTTAAATCTCTCTCAAATTTTGAAAAGATATGAAACTCAATTATTTAAATTCGTATCACGACAACATTTATTGTTTTAACTAACATTGAAATTGATTACGGTGATATAAGTGTACCTAAAAGTGAAAAAATAATATTTTTACAAAAATAGTTTATGAACCATTATAGATAACGATTTTCAAAGCATGAATATTTAAGCTATAATTTTGCGGTGTGACTTTTGAAAAAAAAAAATCACACTAAAAAAAGTTAAACATCACTATTTTTTTCAATTTAAGAATAAAAGGAAACATATTTAGAAATGTAACTCATAAAGATCATTAAACATCGATGATAAATTGTGGATAATTTAAACTACAAATTTTTAATATTTAAACTACAAATTTTTAATGTGACCTATAACTTTCAATAACAAATAAAGAAAAAAGTGTGTCGTAAAACTTTATCTTGTCTTTAAAATCTTTAATATCAAACACTAATCATTAATGTTAATAAATATTATTATTATGATTAAAAATAATATTGATATTAAAATTATTATTATTATTAAATACTTTTAATACTAAATATTAGTATTATTAAAATCTATACCTGTATATAAAGAGAATTCTCCACTTTAACGGCTGTAAATTATATTTCTATTTTACCCTTACTTAATATTTTGTTTTATTAATTTATTTTGGTTATTTCGACATTTTATAATTTTAAAAGTTAATAAAACAGTTTTTAATTTTAAAATTTTATTTTATTTGTTTTCACTTAACTACAGAAGAGTGGAGAGATTGAGACGTTAATTTTATTTTATTGTCACCTAACTAGCAGGAGAGTGGAGAGATTGATACTTTTCTGTTTTAAACTAATATTCTTCTTTATTAAATTAACATTTTTTTTTAATTTTAAATTTTATTTTATTGTTTTCACTTAACTAGTAGGAAAGTGGAGAGATTTGTAAGTTTATTTTATTTTATTTGTGGTCACTTAACTAACAAGAGAGTGGAGAGATTGATTCTCCTATTTAAAATAGATATCATTAGCAATTTTGAATTTAAAATCTAAGATATTAGTAGTTAAAATTAACATTGATAGCTAATTTAAATATCAATTTAATTTAGAAACTATTTTATAATTTTTTATTAATAATAAAAATAACTTTAAATATCAATAATTTTTTAATTTTTAAAATAAATTTTAATTTAGTTAATATAATAATTAATTATTTTTATCTTTAAATTTAAAAGTTATTTAATGATTTTATTGTAGTGGTACTATATCTTCTCGTATGATATGAGTTTAAGTTCCTTGATCCGCATGCGGATAATAATAATCATGTTACAATGGTGTATGTTAATGCTAAAAGTGTATGTTAATGCTAAAACAATGGCTTCTTTACATACACTTTTAATATTACCATGTCTAAGGGTAGACAGTAAAAAATGTAAAAACATAATCAAACATATAGAACAGTTCAATCAAGGGTAACCCTAGATATATATATAACAAAAACATCACTGTGAGCATTAACATCTTCTATTTTTTTTATCAGCAATATATAATAAATTAAATATGAACCACTTAAGGGTGATCAAACTCTTATACAGATCCTGACAACCTTCACAACACCAACTCTATAACTACCTGACAAAATTACATCACTTAACCAACCTCATACAAATCAATGGATCAAGACACCAGTTAGTAGGGAAAAAAACCAGAATGTGATTTAAAAATAACCCAAGACCAAACCTTTAAAAGAATCATAGCAAACATTTCTAAACAATCAACCACCCCCCATTTGAAAATGACATTATTCCTGTGTTTCCAAATCTCGCTAAGTAATGCAATTCAAATTGTTCCCCAAACATCATTAACAAAATCAAATGTGTTACATAACCTAAACTGAAAAAAAATTAACAGGAAGATGAGTGTTTGACTTTTGGTTCAATCCAAACCGAAAAATAATCCCATACTAAAGGGATTGAAGGAGAGAACGATAATGCATGCAAAAATCTCGTGCAGTGATCACACATTACATCAAGATATCGTCCTACGTATGAAGGATTGAACGAGAAAGGAATGAGATCACCACTAGCGTGAGAGGGAATGAGAGATGTGTGAAAGAAAAAGGAAGAAGAAAAAAAATGTCAAAATAAATTTTCTAATCCGCCATATCATTAAAACGTCACCCATATTTATTAAAAATAATAATAATAACGTCATATAGTAGCCAACTCATATTTTTCAAATAAAAGTGTTAGAAAAAGGATTATTAATGGGATTAAATAAAAGTAAATATGCATCATGCAATGCTAATATAAAGCATTTTTCAAAGGTACATAAATGAAAACTTGTAGTTTTAAAAGTTAAAGTGATAAATATTCCATTAAAAGATTTCAATTTGAATTTTCCAACGCATATGAATACCTAGGTATAATAATGGATCGCTTTAAAAAAAATTAAAAGAAGAACATTTATTAATACTCTGTAAATCATAAAATCATATTATTTAATAGATAGATACTTATGTACATATGGACTTCAACATCAAATATGTTATTGATAGTTATTGAACATAATTTTTTCCATTGCTTCCACTAGATATTTTTTATTCAATTTATTTATTGTTGAGAAAAAAAAACTAGATACATTGTAATTACAAATATTTCTTCTTTGCCTGCTTTGATTACGATATAGTATACATCCCCAAACCACAATGAGTAAACCATTCTATTTTTCAATAAATTCTTTTTAGTTTCAGCTAAGTCTTTTATCACTAATAAATTTTCTAACAGAATAGATGATAACTTATCTTTGTTTAAAAAATACAAATATTCATTGTGGGTGTAATTGTTTTCAATATAAGCTATTCACAAATTTTGTTAGTTTTGAAATTGAAATAGTTTCAGATTGTGTATTTTTACTTTTTGTTTCTTGCAAAGTGTTTCTTTCTCAAAAATTTCCAAACAAAAAATGCATTTTAAACCAACTAATCAAGTATATCCAAGGCTTCTTTTCATATATACAGATGATAGATGCTATTTTAAAGTATGATGTGCATATAATTGAGATACGAAAGAAAACACAAACATAGAACAACTCAATCAAAAGAATGTTAGCTCCAACATGTCAGTTCGTGCGTGAATAACACGATAAGTCCAACAAACACTCGTAATGATAGACTTTAAATGACTTTGATACTATATTATTAAGTGAATTTTAAGCCTAACTCAACCCCATAAAATCGGTTCATGAAGTGAGGTTTGCACCCACTTATATACAATGAAATATTCTAATTTTTAGTCAATGTCTCTAACAGAAACCATCTAAACTTAGTGAAAAAAATAATTATCTTTTTAAGGGATACTTTAGTTAAGCCAACCATGGTGAACATTAACCTCTTCCAATGTTAACACTCATTCCCACCACCAACATTGATGTTGTCCACAGACTAATTCAGTTATTTTTTTCTGAAAAAATTGGTCCGAGACCCATGAACCTATTTTTTTAAGTAAATATAATCACGCAAACAAAGCAAAACATCAAAATATATTTTATATTGATTCACCTCAACAATTAAGTTATACCTAAATTATGTCCAATTATTTTTTAAACAAATTACTTAATAAATTTAACTAATCAAATCATTTCATTACAAGATATAAAAATCCTCTTCAGATTGGACGAGTTAACAAACTGTAAATTACACGAGTTAATAAATTTCTCAAAGTTATATCATTTTAATATCTCTTGAGATTAATAACTCACAAAAGATAAGAACTCTATAAGAGACCACACAAAATAAAAATTCACAAGAGTATAAGAAGTTCACTGATGGATTACAAGGTTTAACTTATTTTTTATCAAACTTGATTTTGAAACATAACAAGGTCCATGTAACAACAGAAAGAAAATGGGAAATGCTCAAAAATTGAAATTTTACTACAGGGTAAATATGCATCATGCAAGGTTAATAGAAAGCATAGTTAAAATTATTTAAAGAGAAAAAAAATTCTTGGACCATTTTTACTTTTCTTAAAAGTTTATTTTCTTTTCCCATAACAGTTATGTAAGCAAGTATGACTTTGACCAGAAAAAAAAATCAAGAAAGAGAAGTAAAATTAAGAAATGCTACTTTGAGGTGTCTTTCTCATTGTTGATAAAAAATGGTTGATGTTGTGTTGTTTATATAAAAAGAACTAGGATGTAATTAAATATTAGAATTGTTTGGACAATATTTTTTTAGAAACAAAGAGTATAAAGGAAAACAGTAAAATTATTTTTTTCATAAATTTTTAAAATATAAATGAATATACACGAATTAATTTTAATTTATAAACAAAATTATTTATTTGTTTTATTTTTAGAAAAATTTCTTATGAAAAAATCCCATCATGTTCATCTGCTCAAGAAGTGATGAATAAATTCACCAGCACTGAAATGTTAAATAATAAAATATTGTTTAAATGAAATAAAAAATATATAATTTTTTCTTGTTTATATTCAAGTTAATTCTATCTTTATTTTTAGGTGTTCATTATATGGCTTTAACTATAGTTACTCCCTCATTAATAGCATGTAATAATTAATTTTGCATTGAATTTGTTCTTGCATAAGTACAAAATTGAATGAATAGCAATTAATAAGTATATTAATATTTATTAAATAGTAATTATTATTTTTGAAGAAAAATCATTAATTCTATAGGGGAAAAGGTGGTATACAACTTTAGAAACTCAAATTTAAATATTTTCGGAGTACATAGATGAAAACTTTTAGTTTTAAAAGTTAGAGGGATAAACAAATTTGTATTAGATTAAAGGATTCAAATTGGAATTTTCATCCTGATGTGAATACCAAAGTATCATAGTGGAGGCATTAAAAGAAAGTATGAAAGTGAAACATTTATGAATAATACTATTTAAATCAGCATGATATTTATATACATATGAACATAAAATATGTTATTCACATACTTGTTGAACAAAAAAATTCTCATTGCTGCCATATTACATTGTAATTACTATTGTTTGCTTGATTTGATTATCATAGAATGAACACCCACACATCACAATGAGTATTCCACCATTCTATTTTTCAATAAGTTTTTTTTTTCTAGTTTCAACTAAGTCTTCTATATATCACCAATAGTTTTTCTATCTGTCAAATAGAGTATAACTTATTTTTTTTTTTAGTAAAATACAAATTTTAATTGTGGGTGTAATTTTTTTAATATAAGCTCTTCACAAATTTTGTTGATTTTGAGATTGAAATTGTTTCAGATCTTGAGTTGTGAATGGGGTATTCTTACTTCTTTCTTGAAAAGGGTTTCTTTCAATTTGCAGAAAAGGGAAGCAAAACAAAGATTCAGGATCAAACAATTTCAAAATTTTCAAATTACAGAATTTAGATCTTGACCAAGTGTGTATGGAATAGATTGAAATTGAAACCAAATTAAACAATTGACAGATAAAACAACCTGCATAAATGATATTCTCTTGGACAAAAATCAAATATATCAAAGGCTTCTTTCCATACACACAGATGAAGATGCTATTTCTTTCAAAGTATGAGAAGAATGCAATAGAAATATAGAATAATTGAAAGATACTCAAATCGAATCCTTAAAATATGTCCAGAAACAAAGTTTCATTTTTTTCAATTGGATTATTATTACTGTGTCTAAGGGTAGACACATTTAAAACTGTAAAACATAGCAACCAAACATAGAACAGTTCAATCAAGACAAACCCTAGAAATTTAGACAACAATAACATCACTTTTTTCATTCATTCCCACCACCAGCAGTGATGTTGTCCATAGACTAATTCAGCTTTCTTTTCCTGGAAAAGTTGGTCCCATGCCCTTGAGCCTGTGCTTGCTCTCCTCTACTGTAAATCACTGGTGTCTCCTCTTGTGCTGGATGCACAGTGACTTTGTTTCTAATTTCATCTAAGTTTTGATCAGTGAAAAAGGAGAAATCTTTCAGATAATTGATGTTGTTGCTGTCAAGGTTGTTGCTCCCATGAGTGAGGTATTCACACATAAGAAGGCTAATCTCTCTCTTCCTATTTTCATTCTTTAGTTTCTTCAGCTGTTCTTGGCTTTTGTCAATTCTCTGCCTTATAAAGCTCTCTTGGCAGAACATTTTCTTAGTTTTCTCAGACTCTGACACACCATTGAACTTGGAAATCACACTCCTGGCTCCAGATTCAGATGGCCAAAACTCTGGCTTATTAGGCACATCAGGACTATAAACTACAGCACATGCATCAATCCCACATAGGACAGTGATTTCACTGATCTTTTTCATCAAACCTGTTCAGAAACAAATATAGCAAGATCCATATAAGAAACTGGAAAAAGTGGGAAATGCTCAAAAATTGAAACTTTATCAAAGAGAAAATATATGCATCATGAAAGACTAAGATAAAGCATAGTTAAAATTGTTTAAAGAAAAACAAAATTCTTGGACCATTCTTTCTTTTCTTGAAGGTTGCCTTCCTCTTCCCAGGATCGGTTATGTAAGCAAGTTCAATCTTGGCTCTAGTCATGAATGTGATCAGAAAAGAACAAGAAAGGAGAGCAAGATTGAGACTATGAAAATGTTACTTTGATGTGTTGTTTATATAAAAGAAATTACCATGTAATTCAATATTAGAATTGTTTTAGAAATAAAAAACATAAAATAAAATTGTATTTTTCATAATTTTTAAATATAAATGAATATACATGAATCAATTTTAATTCATAAAAAAACATTTATTTGTTTTATTTTTCTTTGCTGAAAATTTATCATCATGGTTGGTTTATTTTTTTTATAGTGGTAAATAAATTCATGACATAGAATTGTTTGAGGATTTTTGTTACAAAACATTGTTTAAAAGACTTGTCATGTGAAAGATAAATGAAAAATGTAACTTTTTATGTTTGATATTGAAGTTAATTTTATCTTTATTCTTTTATTTGTTGACACATGGCCTAAACTACAGTTATAACTTTCTCATTAATGACAGATTAATGATTAATTTTATATTGAATTTTTTCCTGTATATGTACAAAATTTATTGAATAGCAATTAATAATTGTATTAATATTTATTAAATAGTAATTATAGTTTTTGAAAAAAAATTAATTCTATTACGGAAAAAGTGGTATACAACTATAGAAACTGACATTTAGATATTTTTTAAAGAGTATATAGATGAAAACTTTTAGTTTTAAAAGTTAAACTGATAAACAAAATTTTGAAAAATTGAGTAAGTTGGCATAGGTTCCCACTAAAAGATTCATATTTGAATACCTAGGTAGAATGGTGAACCCCTTTAAAAATTAGAAAAGTTAAACATCTATGAATACTCTTTAAATAAAAAAAAGCATATTATTTGATAGGTTGATATTTGTATACATATATAGACCTGAAATCAAATATGTTATTCACATACTTATTGAACAGATTTTATATATATATATATATAAATATGTTTATAAAATAAAAATAATAAGAAAAAATAAATTTATTTAAAAAGTAAAATTAACTAATGTATAAGTTAATTATAAAAAATTTACATGTTTTTTTTTAAATTTTATTTTAACATCTGTATAAACCAATTTTAATTTATGAAAAAAAATCTGTTTTATTTATGATATAAATATTTAGGTAAACTTGTTCAACATGTTTATTGTGATTTACTTCATTGCTTATTTTTTCTTTAATCAAAACTTTACATGTAATTAATTATTTTCATAGTCATCAGTTTAATTGCTTATCTGTTGTATTTTGTACACAGTTTTGAACATGGTTTTATTGTAATGATGAAAGGTTGAACCACTAATTACATTTTAAAGCTGTATATTTGATTTTTTATTATTATTTAGTTTATGTAACTGAATTCAGGCAATTAATAGATGTATAGTTGACAAATTATTATATTAAATATAATCTGACATTTCTTCAAATATTTAATAAATTATTTAATATAAATTAATTATTATTCAATAATTATTTTTTCTCAAAATATGTTTTAATTACATTAATATTATAAACTTTGAAATATTAATTTGCACCATCATATTGAAATATTAATTCTTATCTTCGTACATTTCATCATTTGGATTTTCTCATGCCTAATTTAACTTCATCACGTCTCTGTATAACAACATTTCATTCTTGATGATATAGAATTAACAATTTTTTTTAATAAAAATGAAATTTTAAGGAGAATTCAATTTCATAAAATTATTTTTATAATTTTATAATTTATCAAATGATTTTTAAATTTCTCAGTGTAATTCTAGTTAGGTTTATGACAAGAGATAAGGACATTTCATAATATATAAACGGGTGCAGACCTCAACCCTATGAGCCGGTTTTATGGGGTTGAGTTAGGCTTAAAGTCCACTTCGTAACATGGTATCAGAGCCATTTCGAGCCTATCCTAGCGAGTCTTTGTTGGGCCTATCGTGCCAATACATGGTGTATATTAAACAGTTTATTGATGTTATTATGTCCCATGTTATCACATTCCTTTCTATTCTTACACTTGATTTAAAATTGAATTTTATAAAATTAAAATAGATTTAAAATTTACTTTATTAATTTCTAATAACAAATTATTTTATTTTTCTTAAATAAAATTGGTGTGCAACAAATTATGTGAATATTGAGATTTTTTCCACAAAAAATGAACCTATATTATTTAAAAAAATTTAAATAAATAAATTTTAAAATGTTCTTTAGATAGAGAAGTTATGTTTTTAATGAAATATATAGTACTGATGCCCATATTTGTAATAATATCAATATCAAAATCAAAACTTTCTAGATTAGCTGCCCATTTTGTATGGATTTTAAAATTTAATGTATATCTAATCCAAATCTAATAAAATAAATTAAATCTAAAATCTAAATATATTTTAATTAGATTAAATTGAATGTTTTTTTTAATTTAATTTGAATTATACTAAATTAAATTGGACTTTTGTAATTTAATTTTTATAATTTTTTAAATTTAGATTTAAATTGATATGTTTGATCGATTAGTCCCATCTTAATAAAGTTTGTTCCATTGGATTCAAAATAATGTAAGTTTGGTCCAATAAGATCTAAATTATTTAAGTTTGATTTGATTTATTTTGATCTGATTTTGTCTTGACTCAATTAAGCTTGACTTGAGTTGGATTCAATTTAATCTCCCATCCTAACTTGAGTTAAGTTTAACCAAGTCTAACATAAGGTCGGTTTAACCTAACCTAGGCTCCTCTCAACTGAGTCAACGCCTAACTTAAACTTAACCTAGTCCAGTCTGAACTAAGCTCAACCCAACCTAACATGTTTAGGCTAAGCTCAACCCAACCTAACATGTTTAGGCTAAGCTCAACCCAATGTAACTTGAGCTTGACCAAGACTAATTTGAAGTTGAGTTTGACTCAAACACTCTACTTGACATGAACTCATAATGACTTCACGTGGATTCAAGTTGATTTGACTCGACCTAAACCTTTCTCGACTTGGACTAAATCCATTTCGACTCGACCTAGACTTCACTGACTTGACCTAACTTGACTTGACTTTGTCTGAACTCGATTCCCTTTTGACATAAAGCTCGACTGACTCACCCAAACTATACTCAAGCACTCAACCTGACATGACTTGACCCAACATAGGTCTTGTTTGACTTGGGTCCAATTCGTTTCAACTTGACATGAGCATTGCTAACTTGACATAATCTGATTCGATTTTAGTCTATCTCGACTTAATTTGATATGGATCAGTTGACTCATGTCAACCTTTTTATTCATATCAACTAAGTCGAATGAGGATATAGACTGACTCAGTTTAATGTAAACTTAATTCAATTCAACCTAATTTAAACTCAAACTCACTCGACTTAACTTTAATCTAAACATATTTCATTTAATTTGATCTAAGTTTTTTCTAATTTAGAGTGACTTAAACTTGATAGTTAATCTAAATCTTTTTGACTTGGTAATTCTAATGTAGGTCAATCTTTATTCAAGCTAACCTAAAGTTGATAAAACTCCCTTTAGTGTGAACCTAATTTTTAACCACAATTTCTTTAGAGAAGTGCTGAAGAAAAAGAGTTGAATAAGTGTCGTTTTATTTTTCAATTGTGTAAAGGCTGAAGTAGCCTTTGTGTTTCATTGGAAGTAATTATAATTTATTTAGTAAATCTGTGAGTGCAAAGAAAAAAAGTAGCATAATGACCCACAAAGCATAAGTTGAATTGAAAGGGTATGGATTTCTTTGTTTTCAAAACCAAAAATGTTTTGCTTTTGAGAACATGACTTGGAACCCTGATCCTGCTCCAACCTGTGCCTTCTTCATGTATTTTTCTTCTTCTATATCCTTCCCCCTCAGTACACCCAGTGCAAGACTTTTTATTTAATTTAATATATATTAATAAAAAATAATCTTAAATTTTAGATATTTTTTTAACCAGATTTCTTGTATTTTATAATAATATAAGATTTCAGATATATAGGGTGTTAAAAGAGAACAAATCAAACTCAACTTTTGTCATTTGATTTGATCAATGATAAATATAATTATTATTTTTATCGCAACATTTTCATTTTTCAAATTTAGAACTCAAGTTAAATTAATTTATTTTTATCAAAATAATTTAATTAAAATTAAAAAAATTAAAATTAAAGTACTTTATATAATTTTGATATACTTTTTCATGAAAAACTAAATCAATCTACCCGACAAGTGTGAAGGTTAGAAATAAGATAAAGTTGTTTATAAAAATAGAAATTATTATTTAATGTTAAGATTTAAGATTTTTATTTTAATTGTTTAATAATAATAAATGGTCTCATTAATTTAATAATAAATTTTAATATTAAATTTTTCAATATTTCATTTTTAACTTTTTAATTATTAATTAATTACTTATCAATATAATGTTATATTTATTTGTTTATTAATTAATTTATTTAGTGTATATTAAAAAGATAATATTAATTAATTAATTTATTATTTACAAATTTATTTAGTTTAATATATATTTAGAAAAAAAGATAACTATAATTTAGGATTTTTTTTACTCCGAGTTTATAATTTTAGATTCAATTAATACAATCACAAACATCTAAATTATCACACTTCATCCATTACAGAGTACTAAACAATCAAATGTCTACAAATAACTCATATTCAATATCACTCATGCTAGAAATTTTCTGAAATGCATAAACATCTGACTCTATTTCTGAAAGACACATGCATTG
This sequence comes from Phaseolus vulgaris, assembly GCF_051622355.1. Classification (NCBI taxonomy): domain Eukaryota; kingdom Viridiplantae; phylum Streptophyta; class Magnoliopsida; order Fabales; family Fabaceae; genus Phaseolus; species Phaseolus vulgaris. Next base: position 25,473,478 of record NC_143503.1, read on the forward strand.
AATTTGATTAAGAGATATGCACCCGTCATACTACCTTCATTTCTTTTTATCAACAATGAATTAATAGAATAAAATGAAACTCTTTAGGGGTGTCTCAACCCTTATACATAAGATACTCCTAGTTTAAGCAATCAACAAAGAAAGTGACACACCACTTAACTCATTGTGTTATCTCTTTACACAACTACATGAACGTGGAAACTCCTCTCATATGATATAGCAAATCCATATGACCTGCCAGACCAACTATATTCAAACTGCATACTGAGTCATATGAACATTCCTTGACTTTCACTATTTGAAAATTTTCCTCATATGATTTTAATATACTAGTAGAGTCAGAATATCTCATTCAAGATGAATATCTAATTCAATGCATATCATGAACAATCTCAACACGATATTTCATTTCCTACAATATTATATCTCAACCACAACTCCACAAAGTTCATAATTCATATCACACATCAATATTTTTTTTTTATCAGCAATAAAAAATCAATAAATGAGAACCACTTCAGGGGTGGTCCAACCCTTTTACAAACACACATACAATTTAACTCCTAACTTGACACCCAAAACCGCCGATCAAAAGACCAACCAAACCAAGCGCTAACTAGCTTTACCGAATCAGCCGTATACAAGCCAAAGGATCCAGAACCCAACAGGGATAGGAAAAATAAACTTCGCGGGACTTTGCAGCAATCCAAGACCACACCTTTACTTGTGCTGAGGCAAAAACTTCTAACGCATCTGCCACTCCTCCATTAAAGACGACCGAGTTCCTATGCTTCCAAATTTCACTCACAATTCCAACCCAAATTGCCCCCCAAACATCATTAACCGAAACAGATGCCTGACTCAACCTGAATTGAATAAAATTTTGCATTGGATCCGAATGGATTACGAATGACACTCCAAGCCACTCAAAGCAAAGGCACCATACCCTCCAAGCAAAGTCACAAACGGCGAACAAGTGACTCGACGACTCATCGACCTTCCCACACAAGCAACATACAGGATTTTCAACCACCATCCCGCCCCTTACCAAATTAACCCTAGTTGCAATCCTATTTTCCAAAACTCTCCAGGCCAAGAATACAGCAGAAGGCAAGGCTTTACACCTCCACAACCTACAGTAGGTCGGAGAGGACTCCCCATCACTAACCCTCCTTACCTTGCTATAAGCTGAGTTAACAGTAAAACTTTGAGACCCCTCAGCCTTCCAGATCCAGCTATCCACCCCTCCCACATCCATCTTCACCCCTTGCAGCAACTGACTCAACTGCTCCTCCAACAACTTCTCCCAGTCAAAGAGGGATCTATGCCAGCACAAATGCCAAATCCAAACACCATTAAACCAGTTCCCGAACTCGGCCACCTTAGCAGCTTTAGCCGTGCTAAGCGAATATAATCTCGGAAACATTCCCTTCAGAGCACCACAATTCAACCAGCTGTCCTCCCAGAATGAAATATTTCCTCCATCACCAACTTTCCACTCAACCCCATCTTCAAAACTTCTGCCCCAGCCCACCGAGGCCCAAACCTCCTTCAAGTCTCTCCACCAAAGAGAACCCCTGCAGGGTTTACCTTCCGCTCTCAAATTCCTCCATCCACCATATTTAGAGTCAAGAATCTCTTTCCACAAACCTCCCTTGGTCGACCCCCACCTCCAAATCCACTTGCCTAGCAGGGCCAGGTTAAAAGTCTTTAAGTCAATGATTCCAAGACCCCCGTAGTCCCGAGGCTCGCAAACCTTATTCCAAGAGGCCCAAGCAATCTTCCTTCTGTCAGAACCCCACCCCCAAAGGAAATTTCTTTGGATCTGAACTAACTTGTCAACCACCCCAGATGGCAGTTTGAATAGGGACATAAAGAATAACGGAACTGAGGAGAGGACTGACTTAATCAAACAGATCCTCCCAGCCATCGACAAACACCTGCCTTTCCACCTCGACAGCTTGCCCTGAACTCTCTCTAACACCCCGTTCCAGAAAACACTGCGCTTATGGCATCCTCCTACCGGTAACCCTAAATAGACAAAAGGAGTTACCATCACCTTACAGTTAAGAGTAGCTGCAAAACGCTGAAGCGAACATTGATCCAACCCCATCCCGCCAATACTGCTTTTTAAAAAATTCACCTTAAGCCCAGAAGCGAGCTCAAAGCAAAGCAAGATAGCCTTAATATTAAAAACACTTTTGGTATTCGCTTCGCAAAAGAATAATGTATCGTTAGCATATTGTAACATACTAACCTTCACCTTATCTCTTCCAACCTCTAGACTATCAATCAAATTCTTCTCTTCAGCCATCCTAGATACCCCAACCAACCCTTCTACAACTATAAGGAAGAGGAACGGAGCAAGCGGGTCACCTTGACGAAGTCCCCTCCGAGGAGTAAATTCCCCAGTTGGACTGCCATTCACTAATACAGAGACTGAAGCAGATTCTAAACAACACTTTATCCATCGAATCCATTGAGCACAAAAACCCAATCTTTCCAACATATAATATAAGAACTCCCAGCTAACCGAGTCATATGCTTTTTCATAGTCAACTTTGAAGAACACACAACTCTTCTTTTTCCTTCTATATTCTTCCAGCACCTCATTCGCTACCAGCACACTGTCCAACAAACCCCTACCTTCAAGAAAAGCATACTGTCTAACATCAATCACTTTGCTAATCACCTTTTTCAAACGTAGAGACAACGCTTTTGAGATAATTTTATACAAACATCCTACCAAAGAAATAGGCCTAAACTCACCAAGCTGCAAAGGATTTTCAACTTTTGGAACAAGACAAAGGAAAGAAGCGTTTGAACCTCTAGGCCAATGGCTCTTTGTCGCAAAATCCTTCACCGCTGACATCACATCCATCCTTAAAATTTCCCAACAAAACTTTATGAAACCAAAATTAAATCCATCAGGCCAGGGCTCTTAGAACTTTCACAATTCCAAACCGCAGTCCTAATTTCTTCTTCAGAGAACTCCCCTACCAACAACTCGTTGTCTGCAACAACTCCCCTACCAACAACACATCAATATACCATTCAATCACACATACATTTATATTTTAAAACAATTAGAAAATATCAAAATTACATAAAATACATGTTTCATGTACATGTACAATTAAAATTTACATATAAATTAATTAAAGCAACAAGCAACCAAAAAAATAGAATCCTAAATCAAAATGTTTGTAAAGTCCAATAGAATCCTAAATCAAAAGATTTGTAAAGTGTTGATAAGTGCCAAATTTCAGTAATATTTCATATTAAAATATATATACTTATGAGTATTAGTTGTTAAAATAAATATAAAATAACTCATAATTTATGAATGTATACCTTTTTATATATTTTATGATTTTAATTTGAATAAGAACGATTTATTATCAAATTTGTGTTAATTTCATGAGTATAGAGAAGAACGAAGATAATTGGACAAAAGAAAAATATATAAAGATTAAAATCAATTTGATTTGAGTACTTGTAAATGAAATCCAAATTCATCCTTAATATTTATCTCTAACTTCAAATTAAATTTTAATAACTTTAAAAGAACTTTCTCATCACTAAAATTAACACATTGCAATTTAAATTGTCCATTGCAATTAATCTAAAATATATTTAGTATAAGTTTCTAATTGTAATATATATATATATATAAACATTTATCCCTGTAAGAAATTTGACTATTTAATATAAAGATTTGCTTTATATAATGAACAAGTTACCATTCTAGTTATTGAATAATCTTTATTCAATATAATTAAGTTTTTTTATTTATTTTAAAGTTGAAACCAAATTCAATTATATGTTAATATAATATAAAAGCTTGATGTCTAAAGATTTAATTCTTTAAAGTTTTAAGATTTAATATTTCTAATCAGAATAGAATATGTATGGTAACACTTATATAAATGTTGAATGTTGATGTTGATTCTAGGTTGTAATTTGTAGTTTTAATTATGATATAAGTTTTTTATTTATTTGAGCAGTGAGTTAAAGCCTTTAAATGTGTTTTGAAGTACTTTTTAGTTTTAGGTTACATTTTAACCCATTAAAATGGATTTTAATTATTTGTTAAATATGTTCTTAAATTTGCTAATTTTTAAAATGACTATTTTGTTAGTTTAAAACATGATGTGTTATTTGGTAATGATTAGGGATGATATTTGCATCTCTTGTTGATAATTTTTTTTTTCATTGCTAATTATCATTTTAGTATGATTAAAATATAAAATATGAATCTATCTCTAAGATAATTTTGACCTAATTTACATTTAAAAATGCTTTCTCTTAACATAATAATTGATCATGTTAAAAAATAATTAATTATTTTAGTTAAAAATAATTTTTACATGTTTCACATATAATAAATTATTATAGAAAATAACCGATTATGTGTGAAAAACTCAATCTTTTTAAAATAATTAATTGCGTTTAATAATAATCGATGAAATTATTTTAAAAATATTTTCTTAAGTTACATGGAAAAACATAATAATTGATTATATTTAATTATATAATCGATTATACGAGTGAATTATAATAAAATTCTTTTAAAAAAGGAAGTTTTCTCTTTTAAATACACTATTCTTCATGTTTTCAAAATAAAGAGTATGTTATGATCTAGAAATTCTTCTATAATACTTTTATATAATACAATTCTTTATGTATAGTAAAACTTCTTAAAGTGGGTTTCAACTAATGTTTTTAGTTTTCTTATTCTAATTGGATAGATGTTTTTGCAAATAATTCAAGATTTTAGTAAAAAGATCTAACTTAGATTGTCTGAATTTACTGGAGATGTAAATTTGAGAGAGTCAAACTCATTATCATTGTATATTCTACTTAATTTTTCTTCAACATCAACTGTTTAAGAAAAAATTTCTTTAAAATTAAAAAAAAATCATTTTTAAATCAATTCACCTTCTTTCTTGATTGTATTTTTAAGTTTTTCTTTTTCTATTTTACATATTTAATCAATTAAAATAATTTAAACCTAAAAATTGTGAGTTTGTCTCTTTTAATAGATTAAAACAAGTTAAAATCACATATTTATTTATTTTAATTAATTAAAACAATTAATCACTTCAAATTTAGACTTTAATTTTTTTTAATCAACAATAAAAAAATAATATAAATGAGAGTACTGAAGTATTCCAATCCATATAAAAAACCTCTATCCAAGTATGAGAATATTGGTATCAAAAAGTTATATTAACTTGTTTTTATTTCTGCATCTATAACAACACATTATGTACATAGCAATTACAATGTTTTTTTTCCTCAAAGTCTATATGTTTACATGCAACTCAAAAGTCTGAGAGTTGTTTTGTCAACCCACTTTCATCAAAAATAGAGATTTTCCATGCGGGCAACCCTTTTAGATGTCCTCACATCCACAGGCCATTCATTCAAATATATGTAGTTAATGAAAATAGACTCTCAGTGAATTGAGTTTATACATTAAGAAAAATTAATGCACCAATTAGAGTATGAGAAATCCGCCTTAGAAAATTTAAAACTTACTCATGTTTCTACCTAGTCTACCACTGCCTCATTAAAGATTACTCTATTCATATGATTCCAAATTCTCCAGATAACAGTCACCCACATACACCTTCACATGCTATTCCCCGAACTATTAGTGTCTGTAATGTCTATTTGTTCAAAGTGTTGTTCAACTCTATCATAATGTACAAAAGACCTACCAAATCATGCATAAGTCAAATATCACACTTTGAAAGCCACTTTGCATATAAAGAAAAGATGATTCACACACCTTTACAAACCACACATAAGACAAAGGTTTCCACCATTATAAATCACTCAATGGAGTAGATTATCATAGGTTACGATTTTAACGTTTAAAACATGCTACACGAAGAAAAGTGCTGAGGGGAGGGTTTTTATGTTCCAAAATATTCATAACTAAATTTAGGCCACGGTTGCACATTGGTGTATCTCTCTCTTCCTTAACAAAAATTACACACGAAATTAGTCTAAAACAAGATAAGCTTGAGAAAATTAACGCCTATCTTGTTTTATTCTTATGATTCAAATCCTTTGTTAAAAATAGTTTATTCTATGATCACCTTTATTCTGTATTTTAATTGTGTTTAAACTTTTCAGGTGATTTTATTCTTATATTATTTTGATTGTTTTTTCTCAGTTGTTGGTTATCACTCGTGATAGGATTTTAGCGGTGCAAGTAGAAGAACTTGGCGTGTGTGTGTTTTTTAGGAATATTTGCAAAATTTGAAAGTATAATAAATTGAGTGTAACTCTTGTGTAATGTGTTTCTCTTATTCTTTCATATCTTTTCAATTGGTATATTATTTATTACATACTTAAAGAACTCTTAATACTGAAAATCTAATTTAATAGTCAAAATTGTTCATCCTATTATGAAAAAACTCATAATTCAATTCATGCCATCTTAAACTTAACCTATATTTTTAATAAAATAAATATTTATTTTATTTTAAGTAGTAAATAAGAATATAAATTAAAGGATAAATTATTATGTAACATAATTAAGTAAAAATTATATGAAAAATATTAATTAAAATATCTAAAACTTTAATAATAAATTATAATTGTAAAATACATTTATTTTCCTTTTTGAATTACACAACTAAAAATAGAATGGTTACATGAATTTTAAAATTATTTATATCTTAGTTAATAGTTTCTATTTAATAATAATAAATATGTAGAAATTGATATGAAAAGTAATATATTTATTAAACATATATTATCTTTGTTAAGTTTAATAAATATGTCACTACAAGAAAATCATCAAATAGAATCCAATTTTTAGAAATTAAAAGGTTTAAACTACTAATTATTTAGATTCTAAATTTGGTAGCAAAAACTTTTTTTGCTACTTAGATACCAATTTAGAAACCATTTAACAATAATAAAAACTAATTTAGAAACCAAAAATTTATTTAATACTTAAAATGGTCTCTAATTTAGTCACTATAGCAACTAATTATTTTTTGTCACTAAAATTGGTTTCTATGACATGATTTTTTTTTTAGTATGTTATGTTTCATTAATACTATATTCAATAATATTTTCAAAATTAATTAATTATTACATTTAGTAAATGCATTAAATAATAATATTTAATGTTTACATAATTACTACATTGTATTAAATAATACATTACTACACTTGCTCAGTATGGTTTTACGATATACGGTTTAGTTTATATACTTAAGTGCTAAGCATAAGATAAATTCATATGACCATAAAAAATATATTTTTTAATGTATGAAAATAATTTGTGAATATAAATTTTAAAAAATATAATACTTAGTATAAAATTTAAAGAGCAAACACATTATTAATTTATTAATATTTAAAAAAATAAATTTTAAAATTAATTAAAAGTTTAAAATAATGTATATACACTCCTATATAATATAATTTATTTTCATCCATTGCTAATGTTTGTATTTTTATTTTTATTTTTTATATTCTCATTAAGGCTTGTACATAGTTTTCCATTAATTGTATTGTATTATATTATAAATAATACAGAGCCATTACATTTATTGCAAATATACTTCAAAATTGTAAAAGACTTGAAAATTGAGATGAATGATTAAAGGTGATATTTACAAATAGATTTTATTAAAATAAAAATAATACTTAGAGACAGACTGTGTCCGTCTATAATATTTTTTAATAATAAATAAATAAAATAAAATAAGATATTTTAGAGATATTTTAATTTTTATATTGTATAAAAATCTTCAGTACGTTGATATTTATCCAAATATAAACTTATATTTTGTCTAACATTTTTATTTTCGCCTGTTACTACTAAAATTTGTCTCTATTTTTGTCTCTAAATTTCATTAAATTATATTTTCAAGTATACATTTTATGTTGCTGAATTTAAAGAGCAAATGGAGTTTGAAAATTTGAAGATTGATAACACTGACAAAAACTGTTAAGACTAATGAGTTGTCTTGCTTCTGTACCATGATGACAGTTCAAATTGACTTTTCTTAACAGGTCTGTCATGTTGTAGTGTTAAAGGATCATTCAAAAAGAAAAATAGGAGAATTGCTTAAACCTAATTAAGATCTAAATTTGATGAGATCATTTCGTTTATGTGAGTCTTGCTATTAAAGACAGAAAAGGAAAACGAGAAAGAGAACATGAGTGGTAAGCATTTTCTTTCTTCTTGGCATAATTATATTGGCAAAAAATTAAATAAATAAATATGGAATATTTAAAAGTGTTTCACTCTTTATACATTAGAGATAGTCGGCCTATTTAGATTCACTAATACTCTTAAAAATCAAAAGATAATATATTGTGTTCTGTTATGTTCAATATAGTTTTACATTGTGTAAGAGTCAATATCAATGACAATTTATATATACATTTTTCTTTTAACTCTTTGAGACGTCTTTTAAAGATATAATTGTGATAAAAATTTAATTTCTAAAAAAACAATATCTCAAATGTAGTAATGGATCCAATAACAATGTTATCTCAGCCGGTTTTAAAAGTAATGTCTCTATATACCATGTTTTATTTGTTTAGAGTGTATTAATTATATCATCTTCAATTAAGGAAAGAAACATTTGAAGGTATATATATTTATGCTCCAAAAGAGACTATAGAAGAAGGCAAATTAGCATGGTGTAAGTTCCCAACCTATCCCTTTTCAAAAACTACCTATCTATTGTTTCTTCTTGTGACTGAATGATAGAGATGATCCAAATAAAGCTATGAAGCACTTTTGTTACCAATTAAATCAGTTTCTCCTTTAAAACAGGCTCCACTGCTCATTGTCACAGTTGTACTTAGTCAGATTTATTTTTTTAATTTTTTTCACTAATTTAAATTTTAACTCATTCACATTTTATATTCATTGATTTTACTAGTGTTATAAAAGAACTAAAATCTTGAAGTCTTTGTGGGTTTATCCCAAGTTATCAGTTCACAAATCAAATCTTTTTAAAGTATGAGACACAAGGTTGTTCTATTTGTAATAGTGGCCAATAAAACTCTTTTTTTAATAGGTAAGAAAAAATAAATAAATGTGAATCACTTCAGAGGTGATTCAATAGTTATACATTTTGAGTTAAAAGTCTCCAATATTCTAAATAAACGTCAAATCTCACTCACCAAAACAATCCTAATATTTCCAAAAGCTAAATTAGCGGTAGTGGGAACACCAAACAAGTTAAAATGCAAGAAATATGAGGTAGGCTCAAGATGATCTGCCGACTTCAATCCTACCTAATCATAGCAATGGTTCCACGCAAGCCAAATTATTATGCATTCAAAAAACAAAGGGCTAGTAGTCTTCTCTTTCTCCCACAAAAACAACAAAGCAAATGTCCTCCGCAACCCCACATCTCGTCAGATTGACCTTAGTAGCAATCTTATTCTCCATAACCCTCTAAGCAATGATCTTAGCAGAAAGCAAAGCCTTAATCTTCCAAAATATGTTATACAAATTCGAGGAGTCCCCCTCTACCGAACCCTTAAAAAAATCATACACAAAGTTAACTGAATAATCAATGTTACCTCCATCCTTTCAGACCCATTTATCCTCAATATCATGAGAGGGTTCAAAAATTGCACAACCCCCATAAGCTGACTAACCTATTCCATTTCCCAAAAGAAAATACCTCTTCTCCAAGCCAAGTCTCACTTCAAACATTATTAACCCAATCCCAATAAATAGAAAGCATAACGTCTTTGATTACTAACAATGAGAAAAACCTTGGGAAAGACCTTTTCAAGCTACCAGTACCCAACCATATATCTTCCCAAAAAAGTAACTACTTCCCGTTTCCAAGCTTCCACCTAAAACGATCTTCAAAGGACACTTCCCAAACTTTCTGTTTCCAAACCTCCTTCAAATTTCTCTACCAAAGTGACTCATAATTGCGAATTCGTTGCTCTTTGAGGTTTCTTCACCCACCATATTTAGACTTTAGAATGTCCTTCCAGAGCCCTCCCTTAATCTGACTCGGACGTCATATCCATTTTCCCAGTAAAACCAAATTAAAGAAACTAATATTAAGGATGTCAAGACTGTCTGCCTTAATAAAAATAAAATACATAAAAAAAGTTTCAAACTATTTTCTTCACATATATAAAGATTTATGGAAAATCAACCTTAAAAATGTATATTAAATACACATATTAATAAATATATATATATATATATATATATATATTATTTTTATATTATTAATTCATTCATATTTATATTTACATTATAATAAAATAAGTATTAATTATATAATATAATATAATATAAATAATAATTATTAAAATATTAATGAATATATAAAATGATAATAAAAATAAAAATATTAATAATAAATTTATGAAATAATAACTATAATTAAATAATTAAAAAATATAAATAATAATTAATAATGATAAAATTCAATAAAATTAAATAATAGCAACAATAGTAAAATTAAAATTATTATCTTTTATTTAGTTAAAAATAATTTATAATAATATAAGTAAATTAATTATTGTATATATTATTTTATAATTTAAAAAAAATATTATATCTATCAAACAATTCACAAATTTTCATTTTTATTTTCATTTTCAACTTTATTTATCATAATCCACACAACATTTACTTTTCTCATACTTTCTCTTTACATTGGCTTCTTTAAATTTATTCCCTAATTTAAATAAAACATTAGTGCATATAAGTTAGACAAACAAACCACTAATACTTTTCTTTTTCTGATAATGAATGTATAAATAATTGTTTTTTTCAACACATAATGAATTAAATTAAGTGAAACATTGGAGTGAGATCATATTAATTGTTATTTGAGGATTAAGATAGTCATGTGTATATATGTAGATGATTCTATTGGTATGGATTTGGTTTAACTCATACTATAATAACAAAGTCTAAGATGTATAAAAATCTAATAACCAAAAGGATAATAAAAAAGTTAGAATTCATTTTCTCACCGTGTTGAAATGCCAAATGGCTTTTTTTTATCAGTAAAAAAAAATATAATTCCAGATGGTTTTATTTTATGAGTAAAAAAAATTAAAAAAATAAAACAACTCCACAAGAGTAGTACAGTCATTGGAGATTGTTGCTGCCCAGGATCGAACTGGGGACCTTTAGTGTGTAAGACTAACGTAATAACCACTACACCACAGCAACCAAGTGATGGTAAAATCAAATTAAATTTAGAAATACAGTTTTTTATAAAAATAGAAAAATAATTAAAATCAAATATTTTTTTTTTAGTTTTTTAAATTTACTTTTCCTTTATTAGATGGCTTAGTTTGAATCTTATTTTTTTTTTTATATAAAAGGTATCACTCTATAAAAGAATTATTATGGAAATATAACATTTCAAGTAAGTTCACATCTTATATTTCAAGCATCATATACATTTTAGAGAATAAAATTGTATTACAAAACAACATGAATAACAAAAATAAATCGAAAATAAAGAATCATATCCAACAATTTTTTATAAAAATTAAACATAATATCGTATACTTAGAATTAATTAACTGCAAATACACATAAATATGTTTTTTAAAAGTTGTTTTATTTTACTTATAATATAGTTATACTCATTTAAATAATATAATAAATTAATTATAACTTTTAACTATAAGATTATATAATTTATTTATAAATATTAGATTATGAATAATTATGAATGCATCAAAAATTATAAAAAATAATTCACATATCTATATATTTAAATTTTGGGTTAAATATGTTTTTCGTCTCTGTACTATAATACAATATTGATTTTCGTTCCTGGTTTAAACTTTAAACCATCCAAGTACCTTAGTACGAAAATGATTGGAATGAGACATTTTATACATGAAATGATTGTTAATTTTTCATAGATTGTTGATTTTTTTTTTTCAAAAATCGTTGTTGTTTTGATTGCCTATTGATGCCCATTATAACTACTTCCAATGGGTTGATGAAATGGAACCTCAAATTCAATCAATTCCACATACAAAAGAACTCATTCCAATAATTTCCATACTACAAGCACCTAAATGGTCTAAAGTTTGGACCGGAAAGAAAACCAATTTCGTCCTACAGTACATGAACAATAAACATATTTAACCCAAAATTTAAATATATCGATATGTGAATTATTTTTTTTATAATTGTTGATGTATTCATAATCTAATATTGATAAGAAAAAAATTCAACTAGTCAATCTTGGGGTGCGGCGGATAAGCAAAATTCAACCAGTCAACCTGCAAGCGCAACTGATAAGAAAAAATTCAAAAAGCGGATGCTCAATAACATTTAACTAGTCGAGCTGGTTGATGATGCAACTAATTAGCAAAATTGGACAGGTCAGGTTATGGGGACAAATGATCAACAAAATTCAACCAGCCGAGTTGAGGGCATGATTGATCAACAAAAATTGAATCAGTTGACTTGGGGTGCAATTGATCAACAAAAATTCTACCCGTCAATCTAGTGGTGTATCTAATCAGCAAAATTCAACTATCCAAGTTAAGGGCGCAACTGATCAACAAAAATTCAACTAGTCAACCTAAGAGCACAATTGATCAGTAAAAATTCAACAGTTGAACTATGGTTGAGGTTGAGCTTAGTCAACATTTGGTAACCATATCCTGAAAGATCAATGCTCTCAACGAAAATGACGATGTCAAAATCGAGCATTGCAATAAGTAAAACACTTTCGTTCTTGCCCTCTTCCTTGCTCTTACCCTCTCACTGTTTTAAAACAAAAATGTGTTTTTAAAGTGGAATTCGATAAATTTTGAAGTACTTTCTCTCTACTATCCTCTTTATGCTTCTATTTTCCTTTCATTATTTGCAATGGTGGCAGTTACCAATATGCTAAGACTTTTCAGAGCGAAATCATCGGAGGAAGACTTCTCAGCAAAGTATCGAAGGAGTAAAGGAGGAGGTTCTTTTGATTTTGCTATGATTGAAAATTTAGTTATTCATGGCCTGAAGGGACACGAATGACGACAATGTTGTCTTGTGGGGGCAGAAAATGTTTTACCTTGCCCCACGATGGATGTCATGGTTCAAAGTTTAAATGATTTCAAACCAAATCATTCAAGTTGAATCCCCTTACTTATATTGAGAGATGTATTTTATAGGCTCTAGTTAGTTTTCTTCCATCGTCTGGATCTTAAGTAATATTATCTAATTTTAAAGTTTGTATTTTTCTCAACTAACACAAGTAGATATCCCTTTATTTCTTTGTTAAGATTTTGGATAGTTTATTGAATGATTTTATTAATAATTAATAGAACTTATAACCGACTTTAAATAAATTACATTCTCTTTTAACAGGATATTTGACTAAATACCAATATAATACTAAAAAGGACTAGTAGGTGTGGAACCATAAAGAAGCAAAAGAATACACAGCATGTAGGAATAACAGGCTCAAACCAGGGAGGAAGACTCTAAGCTGTACGATTTATTGTGAAAATTAATCGTTCTTCCATCCACACAACATCTTGCATGCATGGAGAGTGATTCTTAATAGAGTAGCAGCATGCAATAAACTGCATAATAGAGTAGTAATTGTGGGTAGTAGAATGTGTGTCATGTATGAATCCAGTGAGAAACAGTAAGCCATCTGTTTATCTGTTGTAGGTAGCAGGAGAGATATATGAAACTTACAGGTTTTTTACCAAAATGTTGCATTCTTTTTTCATATTTACGTAAATGGGCAAAAGCAGAAAAAATTACAGAAATGGGCAATTCTTGATCAAAGTTGTCAATGGTGTAGGCAACATCAATTAAATTTGTTAATTTATCTACTTTTTATTTTTTAATTAAAGTTTCTAACTCGGTTGACAACTTCAGTTTAAATAAAATTGGATACTGGATTGGCAATTCAGTTGACAAGTTGAGTTGATTTTTTTTTAAAGAAATGACAATTAATGTTTTTGGAAATAAAAATATATAGTTAAAATTTTTATTTTAATTATAATATCAAAATTTTATTTTATTTTATTTAAGAAAATGGTATATAAAGTTGAAGAATTAAAATTAATTTTTTTACAATAATTTTAAATAAATTGGGTTAAAAATGAGTTGTGTGATAAATTAAAAATATTTACTATTTTTTAAATATTGCTAAAGTTAAAAATACACTTATAAAAATGTGATATGATTTATGTATAAATTTTTAGATTATATAATATATGAAAATATAAATTATGTAATATGTAAAAAGTAATAATATACATGTATTTATGGAAAATAAATGTATTAAAAAATAAATGAAATTATTGAATAGAAGTCATTAAAAGAAGATGATATTAAAATATTTGCAACCTCTACCATGACCCCCATCTGCCTACAATCCAATGTCATCCCATGTAGTATTATCGACCAACAAGACTACCATGCGTCACATCTTCACATAGATGACAATTTTTCCTACCTCTTTATTTTATAATCATGTATGAATTGTACTTATTTATCATTTTATAAATATTGTTTAAACGTTACCCTATTTATTTATAATTATATCAACTATAAACGTTATCCTATTTCACGAACATAATTTCAATTTTTTAAAAACAAAAAAAGTATTTTTAATTTTAACATTATTTAAAAAATACTAAATATTTTATATTTATTACACAACCTATTTTTAATCCAACTTAATTTTGGATAACTTTGTTTATTGTGAAAACAAAAATTTAGTTTTAATTTTTTTTAGTTTTAATAGTTTTAATTAAAAAATTTATTATTATATAAAAAAATTAATTTTAAAAAAATAATTATTTTAAAAAAATAACTGAATTTGCCAGCCGAATTAGCAACTTCAATGGAGTGAAATTGGCAATCCAGTATTCAATTTTATTTAAACTGAAGTTGTCAACTCAATTAGAAACTTTAATTAAAAAATAAAAAACAGACAGATTAACAAATTTAATTGATGTTGCCTACACCATTAACAACTTTGACCAAGAATTACCTATTTATATATTTTTTTCTGTTTTTGTCCATTTACGTAAATATGGAAAAAAATGCACCATTTTGGTGAAAAAACCGAAACTTACTCTATAACTGGATTAGTATAAGCACAGTGCAACATAAGGATGTTAAAAATTAGTTCTATCAGTTTGAGTTACTGTGCCTTAATAATAAGGTAAATAAGATTTAGAGATATAAGTGAGCAGCAATTATCTAAAGCATATGAACCACAGAAATACAGAGGAAATCTTTTTGCGCAAGTAAAAGCTTGAATTTGGATAACTCATGAAAACAAAAGATCAAATTTCTCCTGAGTGGTGTCTTCTTAATACTTTAATATTGTGTAAATTTCTGAAGATAACCTACAAGACAAGGCCCTGTTAGTGGTTTCAGACACTACAATGGGTGCCTACATGGTAAACAAGTCTTCTGTCTTTCATTTCTGGTTTTGAGTGAATTCTGGAAAACTCTGTTATATACTCTATTTTTCTTCCCACTTTGATTTGAGATCACACCTTTTTGGCTAGTTCTGACATGAGATTCTGTTTCCACTAAATCGATATGTTAAATAGATATTAGTTAAACACCACAGAGAATTGTTAATCGAAATCACTTAATCATAAAATTGTAGAAATCAAGTACAGAACTAAACTAAAACTGTTTGATTTTTTTATGAAAATCATTTAACTATAATCCATTATACCTTTGGGAGAGGGATTGTGAGCATAACTTAACAAAGACACAGAGAATATAGTGTACATGTTCAAATGGTTGCAAATCCGAGTCTTCAATTCAAAATAAAACCCTATTTTGTAATAATTGTTGAGAGCTTGAGAACTATTTGGAATAAAATAATTCACGACAACTTTTATGCATAGCAGAGGATGATGAGACACCAACATTAAACTAACAATACTGCTTACAAGCAAATGTTTTTTTGAAGGAAACACGATAGGTCTGAAGGTAGTTTAGAGTTTAAGATTAGTATCTACAAATGGTTGTATCTGGGGTTGGTATGGTGCCTCAGTAACATTTGTAATTTCCAACATTCTACTAATGTCGTTCAATTTCTGTTCAATCACTGATGAAAGAAGATTCAAATCTGCCAAGGTCATATGATGTTGAGGCTGAACCCTACTCGAATTAAGGCATTGAAACATGAACATGGTAATCTCCATTTCCTTATTCTCCTCCTCAAGTTTCCTAATCTTCCTTTTACCCTTCACTATACTTTTTTCCATGACACTCTCCTGATTCCCCATCTTGTGCTTCTTCCATTCAGGCATGGTCCTGAACTTTTCAACCACATCTTGAACACCTGATTCAGATGGCCAAATCTGTGGCTCTTGATCAAAGGGGCTATACACTATGGCACATGCTTCTACTCCACAAAGGGTGCTCAGTTCTTTAATCTTCTTCAACATTGACTTCTTCCTCCTTCTATACGATGCCCTCCTGGCACAATCATTGGCTATGAATGCCAGTTTCACCTTTCTCCCTGTCATGTTCTGACAAAAAGAAAATGATGAACTGTGTGATTTTCTTGTGGTTTCTGCTGCTGCTACCAGCAACCACTTTATAGTATATAGAATAATTTATTACATCCCTGGTTTTGTACATTCAGATTTCACATGCATAGAGAATACAAAGAATCTCACACACTTTAATGATATTTAATTAATTTGCAAAATTTACATTATGCATGAGATAGTAGATTACTTTATTGAGTTGGTATAACAATGCTAATATGTGTGTATGTATAGAAAATCTTTATTTACATTGTTGAATTTGATGCATATATAATGACAGACTAAATTTTTTTAATAGTATTATTATTGTTATCATTTGATGATGTCATCTGGTTTTACACAGATTTTTAATATCATTCCATACATGAATTATATCCGGCATATTTTGAAATTGTAAGAGAATAGTAATATATTAAAAAATTATTTTCATAATTTAATTTATCATATATGGATAGTTTACAATTTTAATATTATTTTAAAGTTGGTGATTTTTAAATGGCAAGAGGTTTCGTATATACAATTCTTTTCTCATCATTTAATTTGATGCATGAATAAATAGTTTTTTAATTTATTAATTGCATTTTAACAATTGTCATATTAGAGTAAAACTTTCGTATCATATACTTAAAATAGACCACCAAATTATATATTCATTCTGTGACCATTTTAAGAAACATGATTTTAGAAGTTTTTTCTTCCTAATATTAATCCAATGAATGCATATTATCTAATAAATTATGGAAATATATTTGACGTTTTATAAATTAGATAAAGGCAAATGAACATATTATGAACTAAAATAGAAAAAGACTTCTAAACTCATATATGACGCGTGATACATATTTAGATATGAACTAATACAAAATATATTTTCATATCGATCTGTTTTTTACCTTTTACATTTAACAAAAAAATAGAGTAACATTTTGCATTATAAATCATTAAAGTAGAGGCTACCAACTTTTTATGTGTTGGAGATCCCACATCGACTAGAGATGAAGACAATTTCATTGTATATAAGTGGGTGCAAATCTCAATCCTATGAGTTGGTTTTATGGGGTTGAGTTAGGTTTAAAGTTCACTGGTCATGAATATTTTCTTTTATGCATAAGTCATGACAACAAAGTATACTCAATATTACAAGAAAATTATTAAATAATAATTAAATATAGAAAAGAGACTTTTTTACATTAATCCTGTGATCTCTCAGACTTCTCCAGCCTTCATACTTTCAAATCAATAATACCCAAATTGTCAGCGTCTGGAGGCTCGCAAACTTTCTTCTAAGAAGTTCAAACAATCTTCCTCCTTTCCAACCCCCACCCCCATTGAAAATGCCTTTGAATACTCTTTATCTCCTCCTTTAACACTACAACATGCAACTTATATAGAGACATGTAAAATAACGGAATTGACGAAAGTCAAACTTAATAAGGTAGATCCTCCCGACCAAAAAGAGAAGTCTTCCTAATCTAGTCTTCAATTTTTCGATCACACCACCCCAAAAAGCACCTCTCTTACGGCACCCCCAACCATCAAACCCAAGTATTTAAAAAGATTATTTTATAATTTGTTATTAATAATTGAAACTACTTTACATACCAATAATTATTTTAGTTTATAAAATGGTATTTAATTTAGTCAAATAATAACTAATTATTTTAATCTTTAAAATTAATTTTTATTTAATTTTTTGTTTTACAATATCCTCTAATTCAAAACTACATCACAATTAGACTTATTCAATTCAATTTTATGAGTGTTTGTGTGTTATTTGTTTTCAACAATGCACCACTTTATTTGTTTCCTTCATAGCCAGGCACTTTAGATGAATTTCAACAAGTTAAATTAGAAAAAGTTATAAGCTGAAGACAGCTAAACTTTGATAAGTTTAGCACTTTTGTTTAAAGAATAAAGTTTTAATTTCTTGTAGCTTTTTTTTAATGATATGGCTGTGCATGTGATCTATAAATATGTTTAACAATTTATTTTATTATAATACCTTTAAAAGATTAGTAAACTTATTGCATTATTAATAAAAAAGGTCTATTAAATTACAAATTTTTAATATTATTGTGTAATTTATATATTTCTTATATATAACACAATAAATGACTTATTTAAAACTCTATTTACTAATATGACATTTAAGCAAAATATAAAATTATTTTCTAATGATTTTATATATTTTCCTTTATATATAGATTAATAATTAAGAAAGGTAAAATAAATATATAACTAGTATATATGTGTAATAATTTTAATATAATTATAATACTAACAAAAAAATTATTATTTATATTTATTTAAATAGGTCAATTTGATTGTTTTGAATTTTATTAATAATAGTAATCAAATTATTAAATTAATATTTTTATTTTAATATATATATATATATATATATATATTAATATAAAATAAAATTATTAGTATTACTTTCATCATAAATTATTAATAATAATAAGAAAATTAATAATATTATTATTATAATTATTTTCATAATTAATTTTAATATTATTATTATCATAATAATAATAATTTTTTATTATTATTATTATGATAATAATAATAATAAATTATTATTATTATCTTCATTATCATTACATCAAATTATTAAATTAATATTTTAATTTTAATATATATTAATCTAAAATAACATATTAGTATTAGTGTTATTATAAATTATTATTAAGAATAAGAAAATTATTAATACTATTATTGTAGTTATTATCATAATTATTTTTTATATTATTGTCATTACTATTATTATATTTCTTATTATTATCATTGTTATTATTATTATTAAACTAATGTTATTACTATTACTATCATCATAAATTATTATCAATAAGAAAACTATTAATATTATTATATTTATTATTATTATTATTTTCATTATTAATTTAAAATTTTTGTTTTAATATATTATTATGAAATAAATTTATTAGTATTACCGTGGTCTTAAATTATTATTAATAAAAAATATTAATATTATTATTATGATAATTATTTTTAATTTTTTTTATCAGCAGTTATTTTTATTTTTAATATTATTATTACTATTATCTTCATTATTATTATTACATCAAATTATTACATTAAATGTCTTTCAAGTGAATGATATTTGACAACATGACAGGTCTACCAGGATGATGAAAAACATCCTCTGACCATTAAAAAAATGGGATGTTGATATAGAGGTACGATTACAATCTAGGTAGCGAAATACACACGGCTAGCCATTAATTTCTATTATTTTCTTCCACATAAAATTTAATTATTAAGTAGTTTCAATGAATTAATTAATCTCTTAATTGGCTATATGAAAGACATCTTTTTATTTATTCTAACAAAAAATAATCGTAAAATTTAACAATCCCTTATTTATTTATTGTTATTCAAATTATAGTCTATATATAATTGATAAGATCTGGATGGTATTTTTATATAGTATGAAATGTTTTTATTATTGATCGATAATATATCTTCATTCTAATTTCACATAAAAAATTTATTTTATCAGTAAAAAATAAATAAAATAACATTAGACACTTCAGTGATATCCAAATCCTTGTAGAACACTTCAAAAATGTCTCAATTTTTATATAAAAAATGGTTAAGACAGTTCGGTCCATATCCGATGTGGGCGTTAGAGCATTGAGAGGACCTTTCCCTAGTACGAGAGGACCGGGAACACTTGATTTACAAACATTTTTCAAACAATACAAATCATCAAAGTGGTCCTCAAATGAAAAGATCACATCAACATTTATCCTATTAGAATCCTTATAACAATCTGCCCTTCATTCCTTCGCAACCTACAAAAATGAAACTTTTCCTAGCCTTTAACTAAGTCATTCTGCTAAGCCTTTAACTAAGTCATTCTGCTATGGCAATAAACACAACAAAGCTTTATATCAAAAACAACAAAGGAAACCTGCGTACTGTTGATACACTTCCTCTCATATATGTTGTTGTTATTCTCTCTCGTGTTAAGCTATCTTAGCTCGTAGAAAATTATTGTGGTTTTGCAGCTCCAGTTCCCGCTTTTGCATGAACTCAATATCCACAGATCCTTATTCTCAAAAGTTTCTCCAATATGAGAGTTTCAACCTATTCCAGGTCATGGTGGTGAAAAAAATATGGAAAAAGAAAAATAGAAGAGAAAAGAGTTGTTTGTGAATTCTTCTGCCACACACAGTCTCTTTTTATATAAATCAGTCTGATGCATAACTGCTATGATTTTGTGTGAAACTACCAACTGGTTTTGCACATATGTCACATTTAATGTCTTTCCAAACAACAAGAAAATACATAATCTGGAAATTTAATGATATGTAATTTATAAGATTTACATTATGTATAAATATACATGTTTTTTTTTATTCATGTATAAATATATGATTGAGTTGGTATAAGAGGTAATATATTAAAAAAGTCCTACTTTTATCATTTAATTTTATGCATGAAGAGATAATTTTTATTTTATTGGTATTTTAAAGGTTGTCATTTTAGAATGACAGCTGCTTGTATACATTCCTAATTACATGAATAATGTATGACAATTAAAATTATATTTTAAAGATTATTATAAAATGACATCTGCTTTTACATATTGAAATGCACACCAAAAATAATAAATGATATTTTTAACAAATATATATGAGAATGGTATTTCATTAAAAAATCATAGGATCATCACCTATATGATAACATTTAAAGTATTATTGGTATGCTAGTTTTTGCTGTTATATTTATCATTTTTAGTCCAATTATAACATATTATTATGCAATTAATTTATAATAATATATTCCAAACTTTTGTTTTTTTAAACATATATAATGCACAGACACAAATTAAAGCTACGAAATAAATAAATTAAAGGTTGGTAAAATAATAAAGAATAAACATGTATGTAAATATAATATAAAATGATATTTTATTGATGATAACTAGCCCATTTTTCTTAAGAGGTTAAATTATACAAATTTAATTTAACTAATATTTTAAACTATATATATAAATTAAAATTGTCAAATTCTATATTTTATGACCAAAGAGCATAGTTAAACCTTCTCATGTCTATAATCTCTAAACTTCCTTTTTCTTTCGACTCACATACCTTATTTCACGCAATCCAGACAATTTTTCTTCCCTTTGAGTCCCAATCTCATAAAAGTTCTTTTGTATCATTTCTACTTCCTTCATCAGAGTGACCGTTATACGAAAAATAGACATGTAGAATAACAGTAAGGAATTTAGGACAGATTTTGTAAGACAAAACCTACCAGACAGAGAGAGAAATTTACCATTCCATAAGCCTAGTCTACTCTGTAACTTACTAAGGACCCCTTCCCAGAAAGCACATCTCTTATGATTCCCACCTACCGCCATCCCCAAATAAGTAAAATGTGTCTTCATAATTTCGCAATTAAGGATTGTTACAAAGCCGATAATCTGATTTCCACTCACACTCACTCCATCAACCTTACTCTTAGAGTAGTTAACTTTAAGTCTAGAGGCAAGTTCAAAACACTTCAGGATGGTTTTTAAAGTCATAACACTTTGGGTATCAGCTTTACAAAAAAAAAGTGTCATTTGCATACTGCAGCATACTCACATTTATCCGCCTTACACCAACCTCAACGCATTTCAAAATCTTCTTCTCTTCCGCCTATCTAACCACCCTCGCAGGCCCCTCGACTGCAATGAGAAAGAGGAAGGGCACTAAAGGATTCCCTTGTCTTAGACCCTTTTTTTTATTTAAATTCAGCAGTTGGACTACCATTTACTAACATCGAAATCAAAGAAGATTCAAGGCAATTCTTTATCCAATCAATCTTCTTATCACAGAACTCCATTCTCCTTAACATATAAAATAAGAACTCTCAACTAACTGAATCATAAGCCTTCTTATAATCCAACTTAAAAATCACACACTCTTTGTTTTCTTATTTACTTCCTCAAGAGTCTCATTAGCTATCAAAATATTATCCAATATCCCCCTTTCCTTCAAGAAAGGCAGACTATCTAAAATCTATAACTTTATGTAAAATCCTTTTCAACCTTGATGAAAGAATTTTAGCCACAATTTTATACATACACCCTCCAAGGGAAATTGGTCTAAATTCATTTAGATGTTGTGGATTTGAAACCATTAGGACTAATGTAATAAAAGACGCATTAGTTCATTTTGGCCAACTACCACCCTCAGCAAAGCTTTGTACCGCTCTCAAAATATTCCTCTTTATAATGTCTCAGCTAAATTTTATAAATCCAAAATTAAAATCATCTGCCACAGGACTTTTAGAGCTATCACAATTCCACACCACCTTGACCTCAACTTCAGATACAATTCTTACCAACATTTCGTTATCCTCTCTAATGATACTCTTAAAACTAACATTATCCAATCTAAATGGTAACTCATCCCCTCTCGAACCTTTCCTCAAAAAAATAATTCACCTTTTCTTTTACTTCCACCGGGTTTTCACCCCATTCTTCTCCTCCCTTATGTTTTATATCTTAAAGGAAGAGCTCTTAATGCAGATACAGCAGCCATAGAAAAACCAATAAACTCTTTCTATATTTTTTCTGTTACCATGTCTTAAAACATTGTAAAAGTTTTTTTTTTTATATTATTTGGGGTTTAATCTAATTTTGATACTTGTGGGTGTATTGGAGGACAATTAGCATCTTCACAGATCTGCAATAAGGGTGGTCAAATTGTGAAATATTTTGTTCCAGGTTTACAATTGTTGGAGAATTAAGAGATTAATTTTTTTTTAATTATATTGTATATTAAGACTTTTTTTTAATGGATTAGAATATTCCTTATACTTCCATTAATTCTATTTCTTTGTTTTGCTGCCAGATAAAAAAAACACACCTACCTTAACCATCTTTATTCAATTCAGTTCCCCAAAAAAAACCAATTACTGGATCAGATAGTATTACAGATGTGCATCACCTGGAGCAACTCCAGATTACATGCAGCCACTTCTAACCTGTCTCATGAGTAGATATATTAATTTCATTTAACAATTGTCTTTTTTTTAATTAGATTTTAACAATGTCATGTGTCAGTAAGATTTTTCATGCATATGCATTTAGTATACCACTAAAAGATATATTAATTGTGTGACAATTTTAAGATTAATAGAAGCTTTTTCTTTCCATATAAGTACAATGGGTGCATGAATTATCATTGTGCTTATCTAAACAAATTGTGGTAAATGTCTAACGTTTTAGATAAGAAGAAATAAACACGCATGTGAAATTAATTATATTAGAAAAAGTACTTCTAAATTTCAGATATGAACATTAAGTAATAAAAAAGTAAACAAATCGTTTTTTAACTTTTACATCTTTTATAGAAATTATGTAAACTGTGCCAGACGTTGAAAGCAATCTAAGATTGATTTTTTACAGATTTTTAATAAAAAAAAATCTATAAATAATAAAGTACTTCAAGTTTTTTTTATGTACAATAAACAATAAGAGATGATTAAACATTTATATAAAGAATAAAATATAAAAATTCATTTCTCCTTTCTTATCTAAAACCTACAGAATAATTTTCTACTTCCTTTTTTAACACTAAAATTGAACAAAAGATACAATACTGCATAATAATTAAATTGAGTACATACATACCATGGGTTCTAGACACCATTCAGAGGATGAGGAACTCACTGATGATATCTTTGAATTGATCCAGGACCAAACATTGACCTATGCCAGAGAAAATACTTCAGTATGATCAACCACTCATCCTTTAAACAAACAATTATTTGTATGTGTCCAAATCTCGCTGATCAAAGCTATCCAAATATGCATTACTAATATGCATTTAGCAAAATACACTCTTCAAAATATGAAATACTACCATACCAAAAAATAACTCTCTCAAAATCAACAAGAAATCAACCGGAAGTATTACTAATGCATTAGCTCCATCTCTTGTAATTTTTAGCAATTTAACTTTGATAAGTGCTACTTAGATTTAAAATAATACCAAAGTGAAATAATAAGGGGTGGATTTTATTTTTTTTACAAAAGATATATAACATTTTTATATACACAAAACACTTTGATGTTGTTTTGGTTGTCGTTGGACAGTTCCTGTGAATATTTTCAGAAAATCCATTACTCTAGTTGGATGGAAAACTTATTTGCATATATATAATCTCCAGTAAAACCAGGAATGCATACAATTTGTAAAATACGAATTTAATTAAGAATTACAGAACTTTTTATAGAATTAGTTAATAAGATAATTTTTATTTATTTATATAAAATAAACTATTCTTATCTCTAACTTCAACAAATTATAAAAAAAAAATTATAACAAACAAGAGCTATATACTTTGAAAAGCAAAACACTGATAAACATATTGATGAACCAAGTTCTGAAGATAGAAAATTAACATCATAAAGTTGTTTCTTCACATTGACACACAAATTAAACAAGTAAAAAACCTAGAAACCATAGACAATTCATGACCCACAAGGATTATTTCAATTTGGCCTAAAGCCAGATTAGAGTGGTGGGAGATTAGGATCTCCAAATGAAGGCTTTATTGTCTCATCATCACCATCATCATTAAGCAACTCCATAAACCACTGGCTTTGCAAGGGGTCATTAGCATTCATATATGTCCCATCGCCATGATTTGGTGGTGTGATGTCTTCAGGTGCTGCTGCTACTGCTACTGCTGCTAGTTCCATCTGGGGTTGATTTGGTGGCATCTCAGTAACATTCACAGTTTCCATCCTTTTATTAATGTCCCTCAGCTTGTTTTCAATCACTGATGAAAGAGCATTCAAATCATCTGTGGTCATGTTATTGTGAAGCTCAACCCTCCCATTCTTAAGGCACTGAAACATGAACATGTTCATCTCCTTCTCTTGGTTGCTCCTGACATGTTTCTTCATCTTCTCTCTACCCTTGGCGATTCTTTCTGAAAGGAAACTCTCTTGGGTCGCCATCTTCTTGTTGTGCTCACATGTATTCCTGAACCTTTCCACCACATTTTGAACACCCGATTTGGATATCCAAACATCTGGCTCAGGACCATAAGGGCCATAAACTATTGTGCATGCTTCAACACCACAAAGGGTGCTGATTTCCTCCGTCTTCTTCAGCAATGACTTCTTCCTTTTGATGAATGATGCCTTCCTGTCTGAATTATTGGCTATGAATGTGAGTTGCACCTTTCTACGAGACATGATTGTCACCAGAAAAAAAGAGAACAAGAAACAAATGAGAAGAGAAAAGTGTCCTTTGTAGTTTCTACTGCCACCAACCATTTGTTTATATAGAGCAATTTATGAAAGCATTTGAGGCTAGTATTTGGTTTTGGGCATAAAGTGCCAACTGATTCATACTTAATGAGATGTCTTCATTGTATACATGAGGGTATAATGAATCCATCACATTGATGGTATTTAATTAATGTACAAAATTTACATTGTATGTGAGTTAGTACATACAGATTGGGTTGGTACAAGAATCATATCAATGAATTTGGTGCATTCATAGATAGAATTTTTTAACAGCATTTGATGTTTTCGTTGTGGTTTACATGTTCAAATTTCACTAGTTTTGTATAATTAGTAAATTATTCAGTGTATATAAGTTATATTCTAATATCATTCCAAATGGTGTCAATAGGGTATTTTCTTTTAAAGATTGGGCTAATATTCTTTGTATCATATATTTATAGTAAATCGCTAAAGGAAATATTAATTGTGTGATCATTTTAAGAAACATATATATTTAGAAGTTTCTTTTCTTTTTAAATACATACAAAAAATAAATAAAGACTTAATTATGTTTTTAATTTCTAGAATTTAAAATAAAGTTGGCTTTAATCTCTCAAATTCAAAAAGAGAATACTTCAATTCTTAAATTTGAAAAAAAAAATGATTTTAATTTTTTTATAAATAAAAATTGAGAGAGTAAATTGATTTTCTTAAAACTGCTCTTCATCTTCAAATCTAATGTTAAAGAACTAATTCTAAAATTAGAGAAATAAAAACTTTTTTTTTCAATTTGAAAGACCGATATCAAATTCATCCTGCATTTCAAAATAATAAAAAAAACATAATTCAACCAAATAAATGTCCGAATTTATCTAATGCTTATGAAGAAAAAGAGCCTATTTTATGAAGTTTATAAATTCCAAAAGATGAAACGAACATAACAAATGAAGAATATAGATCATCCAGTACTTTAATGATTTTTTCCAGCTTCAGCACTTTA
This sequence comes from Phaseolus vulgaris, assembly GCF_051622355.1. Lineage (NCBI taxonomy): Eukaryota > Viridiplantae > Streptophyta > Magnoliopsida > Fabales > Fabaceae > Phaseolus > Phaseolus vulgaris. Next base: position 25,500,279 of record NC_143503.1, read on the forward strand.
ATCATATTTAATTGATTTTGTAAACTTTAAATTATGTACGTGTTATTAGCATATTATATATATATATATATATATATATATATTATATTTTAAGCAAAAAATATATCTTTAGAATAGTTTTTCTTTCCAAAAAAAATGTAATGAATTCTTTAAATGTGTGCTGCAGTGATTAAAAAAAAATATGAGAATGTATAATTTTTTATAAAATAGAAAATGTATATTTTTATCACCAAATAATAAAATAAATAAATTGAAACAAAGGGTGACAATGTGGGGCAGGTCATGTGACCCGGGGCTCGCTACCTAAAAATGCGGGATGAGTTCACTAATCTAATCCGTTGACTCACTTTGACCTGTCCCGCGTAATTCGCAGTCCGGGCTAACAGTGGGGTGGGGCAGGTTGGCTCGCTTGCCCGTGTAAGTAAAAAAAAAAAAATCATACCTCATTCACCCATGGCTGCAGTATGACCTTTCATTTATTTTATTTTAAAAAAATTGAATTTAATGTACTAAAAAAATGAATATTTTATTTCAATTATCTAAAGGAGTTAGTATATTAAGAGTGATAGTAGATTTAGTTTTAAGCAAAGTCTTATATTTAAATTTTGTTAATAAAAAATAATATAGAATTTTTTTTAATAGGATAGTTAAAAAATTAGTCATATTTATTAAAATATTTTGTAGCAAAACTTTGATAAGATACTCTTATAAATTTACATACATATATAGGAAAAAATATATGCAAAGCAAAATTTTATTATTTTTAATCAAGCCAGTATGAATTTATATTTTTATCTTAATTAAATGAATTGAAACACGGATAAAATTTAAGTTTTTAGTAATGAGAATAAGTATTTTTATAATTAATGATTTTTTTAATAAATATACTCTTATGTAGGCTGGCCCACACCCGCGGATTACTTCTTATGTGGGACGGACCAGTAAAATGAGCCTGCAATCTTAACATGGACCGGCCAACCCGACCCGTATTTTATGGGTCAAATATGAGACGGGTCAGCCCCCATTCCCACCCTGTAAAATATAACCGCATGTATAAATTTGATAAATGGACATAGAGATAAACAAGTATTACTAGAAAAAGTAAGATTAGAGATAATTATACATCACTGTATAAATATACTGATAGAAGAAATAAGAGTCACAAGGTTAATTTAATTTGTTTTATTTTATTTTTAATCTGTTAAACACAGTTGGAAATGAATAATAAATATAATGAATTATATAATTCAAAATATATTTTTAAATTATAGAATTTAGAAGGTATTTTTGGATCCAATAATACCTTTCAAATTCTGTAATCTAAAATACATTTTAAAAAAAATATTTTTTGAATTACAGAATTCAGAAAATATCTTTCTGATTCTACAATTTAGTATATGTAAATAGAAAAAAATACATTTTTAAATTGTAGAATTCAGAATATATTTTTAAGGACAAATGATCTTTTCACCTAACTTAGGAGGATGCTAGGAGAAGCTATGACGTTACAGAAAAAAACAATCTTCAACTAAAGGTGTCCATTGAGTGATTCATCTCTCCTCTATTTTCTGTGAGTGTTTCTTCTTACACCAGGACAGAGTTCTTCCTGCACCCAATCAAATGGGTGAAAAGACCAAAATGCCCCATATAATACGGTCTCATACTGGAAAGAGAATTTAATCCAAAAAACACATTCTGGAACATATTATACAAGTTTCGAGAATCTTATTCTAGAAAAAAAAATGTGGAACTTTTTTTCAAGAATTTCTGGAAAACTTCTTCCCGAATACACTTATAAATTCTGGAAAGTGGTGTCTGGAAAAATTCCAAAAAAGCTAACGATAAGTCATTTGAAGAAAGGGATAAAATTGTATTTTCAATATTAATGGGGTGCATGAAGAACTTTGTGTGGTGCAGGAAGAAATACTCATTTTTTGTTTATTATTTTTACTTAGTTCATATTTTGACTCAGCACAACAAATTTTACACCCTTTTAGACTCAGGTTTGGGATTATTCCTAATTTCTCTTATTTTTTTTCCTTTTTCAAATGTTTTGGATTTGATTCATTTGCTATATACATTCTTTTTTAAATAGTTTTTCCTCAACCCAACAATTTTTTTCTTATGAATGTGTTGGACTGGTCCCAATTGTGTTGTTTCCTTTTCTTCTCTGGATTTTTTTGAGTTCAGTCATCAAACTTTTCATTTTTTTTCTATGTTGTTTGAATGGTACTATGCTGCTTTTGTCAAATGGATTGTATCTCTCAGCTATATATTTATGAAGACCTATTACATAAGACAATAGATTTTCAAAAGCAAAACAGTCATTAACCATAGTGATTCACCAAGTTGTGCAAGTAGAAACAACAAATCAAACCAAAATGAATTGAACTGAAACGTAATCATGAAAGGAATGACAACAAACACATGCTCTTTTCAAGGCAACAAGCCTAGGTTTGGCCAAAACTGGAGATTAGGATCACCAAAAGGAGGCATTATTGTCTCATCTCTATCACCATTAAGCAAGTCCATAAACAACAACCTTTGCATGGGGTTAACATCCATATCCAACCCATGTCCAGAACTCATCAGTGTCATTTGCAAATGAGGTTGGTATGATGCTGTTTTCAACTGTGGTTGGAACACTGATGTTTGCATCTGGGGTTGTTGATTTGGTTGTATCTTATTAACATTCAGAGTTTGCAACCTTTTACCAATGTCTTTCAAGTTCTGTTCAATCACTGATGAAAGGACATTCAAATCAGCAAAGGTCATGTTATTTTCATCTGGCAAAACCCTCCCTTCAGTAAGGCACTGAAACATGAACAAGGTCAACTCCTTCTCCGCATTGTCCTTCATAAGTTTCATCATTTGCTCGTTACCCTTTTGGATCCTTTGTCCTATGAAGCTCTCTTGGTTCACCATCTTCTTGATTTTCTCAACTGCAGGCATATTCCTGAACCTTTCCACCACCCTTTGGACCCCACAATGGGATGGCCAAACCTCTGCCTCATGATCATCAGGACCATAAACTATAGCACATGCATCAATGCCACAAAGGGTGCTGAGTTCCTCAATCTTCTTCAACACTCCCTTTTTCCTTTTCTTGTATGTTGTCTTCCTTGCAGAATCATTTTCTATGAATGCAAATTTCACCTTTCTTCTGGTCATGGTGACCAGAAAAAGGGAAACATAAACCAAGTCGAAAAGAGTTGTTTGTTGTGGATTCTTTTGCCCCCAACAATCTCTTTATATAGACCAAATTCACACATTCTTGGTTTGATTTTGCAATAATCCTTTGTTGTGTTTTGTGTGAAAGTTCCAACTGGTAATTTCACTTTCAATGTCATTCCATACATGAATGATATAAAAAATCTGGCACTTTAATGATATTTAATTTGAAAAAGAGTGAGTAGATTACTTAGTTTCGATGTGTACAAAGCTTTTTCATAAGCATGAAAAAATAATAAAATCTAAATAAATTTATTAATATACTAAAATTAATTTATAACTATTTGTAATATTATATTATATTCTAGTTTGTTTGAAATCTGATTTTTAACTTATTTGAGTTGTTATAAAAGGGAGATCTGAGTCAAAAATCTCATTCTCATTATTGAATTTCATGGATACATAGATAGATTTAAATTTATCAGCATTTTAACTGTTGGTAATGTTATTATGTGATATTCTTCATATAATGTATTTACAATGTGTGGTCATTTCAGGTTACATACTTTTAGAAATATTTTTCTTCCTTAAGACATATAATGAATGCTTAAATGTACACATTTATGATGAGTGCTCTTTCAAAAAAAAACTTTTATTTTTTTATGTTAAGGCTAACATGTTTTTGCAGACTTAAAATGGTTTGGAAAGAAGTCACTGGTTGAGATTTTAGCAAATGTATTGTTTCGTTTTGGATGTTACAATAGTAACTCTTTTTATATAAGGGTTACATCCTTAAATGTTTCAAAATATATTTATTTATTCATGGCTGATGAAAAAATTTATGAAAATGGAATACTTTTAACATAAGAAAAAATTACAAAAGCCTCAAAAATATTTTTTAGAAAATTAATTCAAATAGAGTTGGTTTAGAATGAATATAAAGAAGATGAAGATGTTCATGTTAATGTTTTATTTATATATGAATAGAGTCGGTAAGAAAATTTCATGTTAACATGATGGAAGATAGATAATTTAGTTGCAATGTGACAAATATATCACTAATATATATGTCACTAATCTTGAATTTGATTACTACACTTTTATGATATTTTAGTAATTTACTTCTTCTTTTCCTTCAATTTTAATTGTAACCTAAACTTTATTTTGTTATAAAATTTGAAAATATTTTATATGATAAGTACATGTTCAAATCTTATATATTTTTTATAATTCATGTTATACAAAAACATGTTTTTCTTTTAATTAATATTATATATATATATCATTAATTAATTTTATGGTATTTTGTGACTAAGGATTACAATTCAAAGATTTTTGAATTAGAAAAAAATACTATCAAAATTACATGTTATGTCTTCTTACATTCTTTATAACTTTTGTTATGCATAATAATTTTTTCTTTTAAATATAATCTTTATTTATATAATATGACATGTTATAGTTTTTACTTCCAAAAATTTAAAAGATCTAACAACAATGAAACAATGTAGTAGAACCAAATAACACACATCAGTAATATTAAACCTGATTAGTATATTTTTATTGCAAATTTGAATTTATGGTATTTTACTAATTTACTTTCACTTCTCTTTCAATTTTCCTAACTATTATAATGTAAAATTTATTTTGTAATAAAATTTGAAAACATTTCAATTACATATCTTCAATTTCTTATATTCTTTGAAATTCATGTTATATAAAAAAATATATTTTAATTTTAATAAGTATATATTATATATCATTAATTAATTTTATAATATGTAAAATGTAAACTTAAAAAATATTTTAACTTTAATATATTTTTCATTTATTTAATATGATAGTTTATAATTTTACACTGTAAAGATTTAAAAAATGAAATGACAAAGAAGAAATAATACACATGTCATTAACATTCAACATAATTAATATACTTTTACAAAACAATAATATTTAAGTTATAATACTTTAGTAAAGTAATTTTACTTCTTTCTTCTTTAAGATGTAATTTATAAATTACAAAATATATTATTTTTTTTATTTTAAATTATTAAAAATATAGAAATGCAACATACAAAAATTTGAAAAAATTAATGTCAATTGAACTGGTTAATATATTTTATCACATATATCAGTATTTTACTTATACTTTTCTTTTAATTTTCTTAAGTATTGTAGTTTAAAGATTGTTGACTTAAAAGGTTTCAAGAATTAACAGTAATTAACAATAATGAAGTAGATCAAATAACACACACTTTTATAGTTTTTATTTATAATAAATTTGTAATAATGTTTATAAATTTATCTCATATATTAATCTAATAAAATTATAATAATAATTTAATATTTATAACAAAGGAAACACAATAAAATTTTAATTATATTTAAAAAATTTGACACACAACTGGTAGTATATATATATATACCTATATATAAAGGAGATTCTCTTCTTAACTGCTCTTAATTTTTTTTTCCTATTTTATCCTTATATTAATATTTAATTTTATTATTGTATTATGGTCATTGTCATTTCTTATTCCCCTCTTAACTGTTCTTAATTTTTTTTCCCATTTTATCCTTACTTAATAATTTATTGTATTAATTTATTTTGGTTATTTGGATATTTATAATTTCAAAAATTAATAAAATAATTTTTTAATTTATTTTATTTGTTATTATTTAACTGGAGAGTGGAGAGAATGAAGAGAGTGGAGAGATTGATTAGTTATTTTTCTGTCTTAAAGATCTTCTTCTCTATTAAATAATGTAATATTTTGTGGACCACTTTTGTGACGTTACTTTTCTGATTTAAACTGATATTTTTTTTATTGAAATTGATTTAAGAAAGAGATTTTATGATTTTTCACTACACATAACCTACATATTCTATTTTCAAGTTTCTCTCTCCTATATAGGTACCTACTTCCCACTTTCTCTCTCCACTACTCTTTAACTTCTCATTTTAATGTTATTAAGAAAAATTGTTTTTGAAAAATAAAAAATGCGGATACACATTGTGTTCCCACTAGTATATATAATACATTTAATATTTTTTAAAGAGCATATTAAAAAAATGTTTAGTTAAATTAACCAACTTTTTTATACTTTTAGTAGAAGAGAGGAGAGTCAGAATATAATTATAATGACTTCTTTCTAATATATATTATTTTTTATTTTAACATAAAGAAAACAGTATATATGTCAGTCATTTGAGTTTTTGTTTTAAATTGGAGTTTGATCTTACATTTGGGATTATGCCTCTTAATTAAAAATAATATTAACTTTAAAAAAATTGTATTTTTAATATACGATATATTTTATTTTAAATATTCATTAATTTTGTTTCTTTGAGATTAGTATGTAATAAATTTTAAAAAATTGATTTAATATTTTTATCAGTTTTACCCAAGACATATTTATTATGTTAAAATACGTGTATTGCATGATTTGGACTATTAAATAATATTAGGTAGTAAATCTCTTGTAATAAAAAGTTTATAAAGATTATTATAATATAAATAAGTTAAGAAAGTAAACAAATTCTAAACATATTTTAAAAGTAGTTTAAATAAATAAATAATATAAAAATACGAGAGAAATGCAAATATTTTTTTTAGAAATAAATTAAAATGTTTTAATGTATTAAATACTCAATGATAATGAGATAGATGAAACATATTCGTGGCAAAAATATTTATATTTAGTAAAGAAAAGAAAAAGTCAAAATTGCGGATAGAAAAATTTAGAATATTAAAATTATAATTAAAAAAAAAACTATTTTTCCCTGTTCCTCCCCCAAATCTCAATTCCATGAGCGCAAATTCCCCAACTTTGAAATCGGAAAAATGGACAGCGACATTTCCCGGTGGGTGATGGAGTTCCTCCTCCGCAGTTCCGTCCCCGATTCCCTAATCCAAAAAACTCTAATCGTCCTTCCTCTCTCCGGCGCTGACTCCCGCCTCAAGAAGACCCTTCTCCTCCGCATTCTTCGCACCCTCCTCCTCAAGGCCTCCCTCTCGGAAACCGCGCTCCAAATCCTCGAACTCCTCGAAGACCTGGACGGTGCCTCTGCCTCCGCCGTGCGCCGCCGCGCGTACCTCGCCGTCGCCGTCGAGTGCACTGTCAAGTACCTCGCCGCCGCCCCCGATGACGCCGACGGGGAGTTCTCTGGCGCCGTGAATCGAATCTGGCGTGGCCGTGTGGCGGCGCTGGAGGCGCGCCGGAGCGGGCTGGTGTCTGGAGAGCTGGCCCGGTGGCGGGACGACTTGGAGGCGGCGCTTGGGGATTCTAGGGCTTGCGAGAGGCTGGCGGATTTGAATAGCAGGAGGGAGGCGATGAACGAGGTGAGGGCGTATTTGAAAGAAGCGTGGGAATCGATGGGTCCTTCGTTCTTGGAATCGGTTGCGGCGATGTCGAAGGGTTTAACCAAAGAGAAAGATGATTTTGTTGTTAGTGGTAACAAGAGAGACAATGATCATGAGAATGACAATGATGCATGCATGGAGGATGTGGCAATGCATGATGAGAATCAGGGCAAGCAACAATTGGAAGAGAAAATTGATGCGAATCAGGAAGTGGGTGGGCGTGACTTGCTACTTGAGAGTGATAAAGGTACCTTTTTTTAACGACTGAGTGCTGCTGATTCATGAATTTCGATTTTTTGCTTTGAAGTTTGATCTGTTTGTTACTTGCAAAACAAATAATGTTTGTTTTTGGGTGTTACACTGAGTAGTGCGTGTTTAAAGCTGTGATAGCTAATGGAAGTGGTGGAAGCTTAATTTGAGTTTCCACTACGTGTTTTATCCAGGTTTCTATGTGTTCTCCTGCAACGTTTTTGAAATAGATGTGCTTTTTTTTTTAATTACTCTGAGTTTAACTATATGAATATTTTATCTAGTACCTTAGAATTATACTTTAATCAATGTATGTGTGCGCCTGCATGCAATAGTGTTTGTCTGTGGAAAGAAGTGTGAGTTTGGATACTCAATGATTCCCTACATCATGGATGTGATTTGGGAATGGGTCGTGGATGTGATTTTTCAATCTTAGTTCTAGCTTTTGTGTTTTTTCACGTCTTGAATGTGAATTTTTGGGTGTGGAACATTTTCCTAAACATGTTATTAGTTGCTTCATGTATACAACACGAGAGAAAAGATGTGGGAAATCAATTTGTAATTTTATTGTTTGTCTCATTAAGTATCAACTGCGATTTGAATGGGTGCAAAATGTTTTTTAATACTGCTGCGTATGTGCTGTTACCTTTACCAGTTTGTTATCGTCAAGTGGAACCAAGTAGTATTTTTTCCCCTCACTTTGGAGTCCCCACTCACTACAAAATTCTGTCAAATTAAAATTGGCTTAAACTTTGGAAAGATGTTTCACATTTGTTAAAATTGGTCATTCATTATTTGGAATTAACTTTAACGATGAAGTCACAGTACTGTTCAATAATTGCTATTCTTACTACTGTTTCACTGTTATTTACATTTTTTATTGTACATTTGTGTTCCCAATAGTAATTCAGAAGCAGAATCTTCGGGTTAAACACAAGCACTCTGCACTTCGTGCATGTCATAGGGGAGTTAAAATATCTGGTTCAGAGGAAGTGGAGTCTGCAAAATCATGGAGCAAACATGATTCTGTTCCTTCTGAAATCAGAAAAGTTAGGGAATCCCTTAAATCAAGTACTTGTGAGTTAAGAGCATTGGTCAATGATCCTCTTCCTGATGCATTACGTCTATCTGAAGTTGTAAGATCAAAATTGGCAACAAGTGATACAAATATTGAGCCACCTACTGAAAACCAGAGTTCACATATAGATGTACCAGATCCAGATGTTTGCCAGAGTATTGTACCTTTTCAGCCTAATGATGCCCATCTTCGGGAGAAGTCTTCTGTTCATTGTAGTAATATACATCAGCCCAACCTAATAGAACGGAACAGAAGTGCCCGTACCATTGAGGTAATCATGTTTGTTATTGTCTGTTTTAATTTAGGGGCAGATTCCTTTAAGATTGTACTGTTAGCCAGTGTCTAAGTTTTGATCTAAAGGATGCCATCTTGGTCAAGATAACTTCTTTCATGGAAAAATGCTTGCTATCTATCGGAGTAAGCCTCCTACAAGGATTACCATCTCCCCGTGGTTTCTTTATTGTGTTTAGAAAAGTTCTAAACAATTGCAATACAATGCAACTGGTGTAGCAGCGATTGTGATTGTTATCTAGAAACCACATTTGAAAACCTTGCTACCACTTGATCCAGTGGCCTGTGGATCCCCAAAAATGATGTTGATACTTTGTATTTGTGTGCCATTTTAGTTTTGATTTTTGCATTGGTATATAAGTTATGTCCTTTTATTTTCTAGTGGGATGATTCAATAGACAACTCACCACTAGCAAGACAGTCTAGGAGGAGGAAAAGGAGATGGAGTTCGTTGGAAGAGGAGACGCTAAGGGCTGGTGTAAAAATGTACGTTCTTGTTCTAAACTTGTCAAACCATAATTTTCCTGGTTATCTGTCACAGCTATTAGTTATAATTGCAATGGAAAGCTAATAAATTTTGTAATAGTTTTGTGCCTTGAGATTTCATTTTCTCATTCACCATATTTCTTTTTACACAGGTTTGGAGAAGGAAACTGGGCAACAATCAGAAGTTTTTACAGTAACATATTTGACAATAGAAGTGGAGTAAGCAATCTCTGTCCCCAAAATGCTTTCCTGTGTTTCTTTCTGGACTTGTACCTGTAATAAAACTGATTTTTCAAAAACAATAATTTGAGGTTGATCTGAAGGACAAGTGGAGAAACATGATACGATGACCCCAATGTGCTACTTGAACATTCATGTGTATATCTTGTGGAGGTATTTTTTTCCCTGCATTTTTTCTTTAAAATTTTGCTTCTATTAAGTAAGGTTGATATACGAACTAACATGTGCAGTTTCTTTTATTGCTTGATTCCTTCTGATTAGATTTATGACTGTATTCATCAATACTGAATTAGGTCAATGCAATATTCAATGGGCTTGGTTTGAATTATGGAAGAGATTTGGTTCCTGTGAAGCAAAAACCGAAACACTAGACATGACACTGACATGACAACACCTATAATCTCCTAAATGTGGGAAATGGACACACACACTCATATATATTGAATATCATTGTGAATTATTTAAATTGACAATCCAGATTCATATCTTCAAAATCATATATAAAAAAGTTAGTCAAATATAACAATTTGAATACATTATTTCTTAATACAAAATGGATTTAATCCATCCATTTAAAGTCCAAAAAATTAAAAGATGTAATTCATTTAAGACATTCCATTTCCACCCCTTTGTTGATCATCATCATTGAAAAAGACATCCTCTAACTCAGATTCATCTAAAGACAAATTTAAATGGAGAAGTGGAAATTCAAAAGTCGCAGTAAAGATAAAATGTAAATGTGAAATAGACAGTTTGTTTGTTTAAAGGGGCAACAAAATCTTGGACTCTAGATTTTTTAGTTTCCAACTTCTAAATTTTTGTTCCCTTCATTAGCACTAAGTTGGAGTTGTGTCAAGGGAGTGTCAGAGACACAAAAAATCATTTTTTAAATTCAACAATTTACCAAAGTGTGTGATACTTGTCATATGATGCCGGACACGGGGACATGCCACTGAAGAATCCGTGTCCATGCTTCATAGTTTGGTGCCTCAAATGGGCAAATGCCGTAAGCTTATCTTGAGGTATGGTAAGGTTCTTGGTTTGATTTCTTGTTTTAAGTGAAGGTTGTTCAAGGGTGGTTAGGTTAGGCCTTATGGTTTGGCTTAGATGTAGGTGTTCTTGTTTGATCAAGGATGGTATAGGGTGTTGAGGGTGTGATAGTCAAAGAAGAAGACAAGAATAGAACAAGAAGGCGTGTAAAAGCACAAAGAAAGAAGGAACAAAATGGTAAGATGTTTACCAAAAATTGGCTAGTTTTTGAAACTAGCATGGATGGTTGAACTTTGAATCAACCTTACACCACTCCCATGGAGTTAAGCAAGAAAGAGGATTGTCACTTGAAAACTCCACTCAAGATAAGATCTTTCTAAAGAAAGAAGACTCACTATTTTTCACAAAATCTCTCCAGATTTCACATTTATAAAGTTATGTACAAATATGACCTATGCTCTACTTATATACGAGGGTTGTGTGGAAGGAATGGTCAAGCACTCTCCTTCCCACAGTTATGTCCAAATAAACCTGAATATTAAACTACTAAAGGATTAGCCAAGATACCATAGGTTATCTTTGTATCCAAACAGATATCTATTACATGAAAATCTATTTTCTATTATCTTGAAAAACGTGAAGAGTTCCTCTCCTCATTCCCCTTCTAGTCAACCTTCTTCCAAGATCTTCTTAAAGTTAATTTATCCTATCCAGAGTCACATCAAGTATTGCAATGGTCCTGTTTTTTTTCCCTATTGGATTCTTTCCTTTGTACTTTTCTATGAAGGATAGTATTTGTTTGATGCATCCCTTCTTTGTCCCCAAAAGTGAAGGATTCAAGGTGATTAACAGTGTTCTGTAAATTGGGTCTTGAGGTTTATGGTGGATTCAGTAAGTGTCCAGAACTGTGGCTTCTTGGGGTTGGTGAGTTTGTGAGAGATAGCTGTGAGTTGGTGAGACGTGAGATGTGAAAACAGAGAGGGGACAAGGGATGAAGCCAATGCTTGGTGTGCTGAGATTAAGAGTAGTAGCAGCAGAGGAATGAGTTATCAGATGATGCAGAGTTGCCAGCATAGACAACACACCAGTGATGGAGAGATTGCTTTTCTGTTTCACTGCAACACACTAAACAAATTGGGAATTGGTTTAGTTTTTTGAAAACATTCGAGGCAAATTTCTAAATATCCCCCTCATTAAAAGTTTACCATCCATCTTCTCAAGCATGGTGCTGCCATCATGCCATACTTCCATGACAACACTGACGGTAAGCAGCAATGCTATGAAACTCTGATATTGTTTTGCTCAAATTCAAACATACCAGCCTCCATGTTGCTGGCAAAATATAAATTGGATCATTAAAGCTTGCTAAATTTGATGGAAATTATAATATTGGGAGTTGGTAAAATGCATTCTAAATTGATATCTTGTTGTTTTATGATTCTTGATTATTGAGTGTATTTTCTTTTGCTCTTTGCTTCTCTTCTTCCTGGTTCATACTTCAAATCTTTTAGTTGGAGGATCAAGTTGGTCTATGCGGTAAACAACATTACAGTATTATTGTTATCTGCGAGACTTTGTAATACTTTCAGGTAATGATAATTTTGATTGCAGCTTCTCTCTGCATGATCAAATTTTGTTAAAGCACCATCAAATAGTACAGTTAGTGAGGACCAACTGGTATCCAAAGCCCAAGCACGGCTCTTCCAAACGCATCATTCATCCGTGTCTGGTTTCAACGGCTCAGCTGAAGGTTAGATTTGAAATTGCAGTTTTTGATGATGATAACGTAAATATATTTTTTAATGTAGATTCTAATGTATCAGTGGAGTAAGGTTTCTTGTCATGGTGTACAACTTATAATGAACTCCTGCATCTTAAAATCTCAACAAAATTTTAATTTCATGTTTCTAATTTTGAATAAAGAAATGAAAGAATAGAAATTTCAATATTGTGGTTCCATATTTTTTTTATCTCAGTGAAAAATCAACTGTGGTCGAGATGCAATTAATTTTTTTTACATGTCAAAAAAATTGTTTTTATTAACAAATATTAAACTCTGCACTCAAAATACCCTGGGTGGCACGGGTTCAAAGACTAGTATAGAACAAATTGTAGTGCATGCAATTATATTGAGCTTTGTATTAGTTTTACCTGCATTCATTTTGGCAGCTACTATGAGTAGAGTTTTCCCATAAAACTTGGCAATGTTGTTCAAAACTTGATGAACAAATTGCATCATCATTTTGACTAATGGTAGAGAAGAAATGTTGTAGCTTATTAACTTGCGGTCTACATTTCAGGTTTCAATTCTGGTATGGTTGGGTACTAAAGGAAATAAAGTCAATTTGGAGGTCTGAATTGTACTAGTTATGGTGTTTCAAGTTTTAATCTATATATGCAATTATAATTCCTTGAAAAGGCCACGACCATCATATCGATAGCCATCTAAATTTCTAATCTAACGCATATGTTTTGATTTTGTCTATTAGAACTTTAATTTCTCTTGTTTTTTCTTATTTCCTTTCCTATTTCTGTTTTTCCAACTTTCTCAGGTGATTAGACCACAAAACTAGCTAGGTTTTCAGCACCTTAATTTTTGTAAATGAGGGATTGAATGACGAATTTATACAATTAGACTGGTCGATGCATTTGTATTAAAATCAATAACTAATAAAGAAAAGATTTATACATATTTATATTTATAACTTTATAATTTACAATATTCGAGAGCCATGATTCCGTTGTATTTATTGTATTAAATCTTTTTCTTGATTTATTTATAATAAAAGGAAAAGAAAATTTGAACACCATTCATGAAAAAATCGAAATGTCAAAGTTAATTACATAAACTTATTATTTGTTATTGAAAATATCGGTTTAAATCGGATGGAACAAATTCAACAAGATACCATCTAAATGTTTATTTTTTCTTAAAGACAATTTAAAATGTGTTATTTTTTTATATAGGCATTAATATTAATTAATGACATTTTATTTGAAGTTTTATATGGATTTTAATGTTAAAATCTAATAAATTGATGTTATTTTAATTTTTATTATAAATTTGTGATATTATACTTTTAACATTTTTATGTTATTTAATAGTTATAATATTTTTATTATTACCGAAAGATTCATTGCAATAGAGTGCAGCTTCCCTTAGAATGTGTGTCCAAAAAGAAACTAGTTTCTCCTAATGATGGTTATGGTCTTGGTTGATCCAACGCGGTGAATCAAACTTATTGCTGTTGCTTCCTTCGATCAATAAATTTGATTCTTGCACCCAATAAATTTAAAATTTCAGAACTGCATTTCATTCTGGAATTGGAAATCCACAATTGAAAAATATATTCTGAAAAATAAAATCTGGAATATAATTTTTGCTTTCTGAAAATAAAATTTTAAAATATTGAAAAATCAAAATCATGTTTTGGAATACAAATATATTACGGAAAAAGATATTCTGGAAAAAAAATCTAAAAAAACATTCTAAAATGTTATTTAAGAGAACTGCTTGGAAAAGTTTAATCCAAAAAAAATTAGAAATATATTTTGAAATACTAAATCTGTAACACATTTTAGAACTGCACTCTTTACTCTTATTTTAGAATTAGAGAGGCATTACAAATTCACATTTATTGGTTGCGGGAAGCAAAAAAGCCCAAACTTGATATGCATAGTAGTGAATAATTGCAGGGTGCGGGAAGCAAATGCCCAAACATGATATGCACAGTAGTGAATGACTATTTCTTCCTGCACCTCCATATGTTCTTCTCTCACATCCATAAATTTTCGTATTTCTAAAAATATCTCTCTGTAATATTCTGGATGATATAATCTAGAAGTCTTTTTTCAAATTCATAATTAGTTTCGGATTACATAATCTGAAAGCTTTTTTTCAGATGCATGATTAGTTTCCAGATTACATAATTTGGAAGTATTTTTTAACTTTCGGATTATGTAATCTGGAAGTCTTTTATCAAATGTGTGTCTGGATTATATAATCCAGAAGCTACTATGCAAGTGGCACAAGAAGGATAAAAATATATTTTTCATGTTTTGTATGGAGGTGACAAAAGAACATATGGAGGTGCAGGAAGAAACAATCTAGTGAATAATTGCAGGGTCCGGAAAGCATAAGCCCAAACTTGAAGTACATTTTTTGTTTTATTTTTCTTCCAATAATATTAGTACGAATAATTTTTATGTCATGAATGACATAACTAAAGAATATATAAATATATTCCACTCTTAACAAATCAAGTAACAAATAAAAGTGTACTAGAGTGTGTCTCCCCTTCTTCTAGTGAACACTTGCAGTAGGGTTATATAGTAGGATAAGTAAGAGTAAACGAGGAAGATAGATTATTACCTCAGAACCCAAAAAATCAGCTTAAACTGAAATAATACAGAACTAATTAAACAATCTCAAACTGATTAGAAAATTTCATCAGCCAAAATCAAATGCAAGTGTGGATACAAAGAGTAGCTGAATTCATATAAATCCTAATTCTAAATCCTAAAACTTTAATGTTACAACTTCACTCGCTTATCACTTTTATACAAAATTTGTGTCTACTATTTTAGAGAGTCATTTCTCCAACCTTAGAAACATTCCAAAGAAAGTATAAATCATTTTTATAAATAACAAAACAATATTATTTATCTTACATAACTATCCAAGATCGAAATTTAACTAATTACACAAACAAACTTTTACTATTGAAATTTTTATTTTTGAGCATGACACTTTTCCTACTATATGATCGAGAAGAGACCACCCAAACACTTCATAAGAATAATTGCTTTCCAACAATAAGATGATAACAAAATTCATAATGCAGTTTGACCAATTGTTAAAGAATGTTGGAAAAATTAGAAGTAATTTCTTTGGTGTAAATACAAAATGATACTTACAATAGCAATAAGCAGATAAAAGAAAATATAGCAAAATTGAATAATGATATCAAGAATTTTTAACATGAAAAACCTTCTCAATTTGAGAAATAAAAACTCATGAGACCTAATCTAGAAAATTATTCATTATGAAAGTAGGATTACAATAGTTGTTTCTCTCACTCTTGTTGACAATAATACTCAATCTCACCCAATAATGATGAAATACAATGTCTCTTTAGCCTCTTTCTATGATTTCTAATCTCTCACACTATGGTGGATATCTATTTTCTTATTTACTCTCTGCGTTGCTCTTCTCACTTGTTTGCATTTTCTCTTCCTCGTAAGTTTCCTTTATATAGAGAATAATGAAAGGAAAATTTCTTCATAAAAAGAAAGTGGATAATTAACGCTTATCACATTTTCAAGAGAGTTATATTTCCACGATTTTTAGAATAATCACCATTAAGTACATTCAATAGATTAGTTATTAAGATTCATTGATATGGTCCTATTAAAATAAAAAGAGATTCCCAACAAAGAGACTTCTCATCTCCAACCCATCAACATATCCAAATCAACCCATACTAACACTTCAATTTAAACGGTACAAAATTCCACACTATTAAAAAGTAATAAATAATACTTAAATTCATAATATATATACCCATTATTTGTTACAAACTTATATATAATATATGTTTTTTAATTTTACTTTAATGCCATGCTAAATATTAGGTGGCGGGATCAGAGTAGAGTTAACTACTTTGTTCTCAATTCTTACATATTCTCTAAATTCTTTCCAGATGTCATAAAAATTAGCAGAGAAACATTTTAAGCCATTCATTAAAATATTTGTTAATTCTTCTACAACTATTAAATCGGCTCCGAATGAGGTAAATTTTTTAATAAAGAGTATGGTGGATAGCAGATGAAAAATGATACGAAGAAAAAAAAACTAGTGAGAAAATGATAAATATGATGACAAAATAAAGAGAATAGAAAAGAAAAAAAAAAGACTAGAGAAAATAGGAAAAATATATGCTATAATTAGTACTTTGTATATAAAGATGTTTATGATTATCTTTTAGAGTGTGATTTTGACACATTAACATTAACAAGAAATGTCTACAATGAAATTTGGCTGTTGCGGAACATGTAGTAACCCTAATCCCTAGTTTTCAAATATAATCAACACACGCAACATCTTCACTTCTTTGAAACTTCTTGAGCTATTTTTTTTTTAATTTTCTCACAATAAATCATCGCACTGCAAAATTCTCGCAGCCTTTAGTCACTGCAAAATTCTCCAATCTCTCTATATATAGTAGAAATCCAAGCTAATACCCCATTCAACAACAAAGATAGAAAACCCTATTCTTAGATAAGAATGGCAGTGACTAAGGTGGCATTGGTTGCTTCAATGATGGCTTGCATGCTCTTAACATGCTCTTATTCTAAATCAACCTTGACATGTGATCAAATCACTATTTGGCTCACTCCATGCATAGCTTATGCAGTTTTGGGAGGGAATGTGTCATCTTTGTGTTGCCAAGGTATATATTCTCTGGAGGCAGCCAAAAAGACTGCAGAAGATCGAAGAGGAGCATGCCAATGCATTAAGGACAGAGCTGCATACATCCCTGGCATTGACTATGACCGTGTTAATCAAATTCCTGGAAAATGTGGCACTAAGTGTTCCTACAAACTCTACCCTTCCACTAACTGCTCTGCGTAAGTACCCTTCACCTTCACCATTTTTCCTTTAACAATTTTCTCTTTAACTGTTTTTCTGTCATTTACTCTAAACTTTCTGGTTTTCATGTGATTGTGCAGTGTGCAGTAAGCAATCAGCAAAAGGGTGCAACGTTGTTGTTATGAATAATGAAAAAACTTTATATGTATTTAGTTGGAAGGAAATAAAGATAATGGATCGTGTGTAACTATCCAATGAATGTCTTCAAGTATATATATCAGCAATAAAGACATATATCCCTTTAATTTTATCATTTTCTGTATACTGGGCTGTGATGTGAAACTGATTAATTTTATATCGCATTGGATATAAAAATATTATTGATACATTTTAATTTATTAAATATTTATTTAAAAAATAATAGAATTTGATTTATTTAACAAAATTTTAATCTAATCTATTCATTAACTATTTCTTTATATATGGATATTCGATTCATCCATACAAAATAATATATTTAAAATTTTAGAATGATATAAACTAAGAGGCCAACCAAGAGAGTAAAGGAAAGAATAAATATTAATATTAGTAATAATATCGAGACTTTTCACACTTGAAATTTCTTGTCTCCCTAACTTGAGATAATAGATGATGGATTCACTTAAAAGTTAAAATTAGTTGTTTAACAGAATAAAGTTGTATAAAACCATTGATAACATTCAGCATCTTCGTCTACTATTCTACTACAACAATGCAATGAATTAGTTGAAAAAAATAAAAGCATAAACCAAATCGGAAACATCGGTCAAACTGATTCTATTGTCACAGTATTATAAATATAAAGCTAATAATTTTAAAAAAAAAATTGTAAGAATATATTTTTTGTCAAGATTAACTTGGACAATGAAAGGGTGTGGCTTGTGTTGATATACAAAAGATGATATTTTATTAGAGGTTGTGCCAATTTATACAATGATATGTTTAATCCGATATAAGAAGTGAACTTTAAATCAAACTCAACCTAGGAAAGGATCGAAATGGCTCTGATACCATGTTATGAAGTGGACTTTAAGCCTAACTCAACCCCATAAAACCGGCTCATAGGGTTGAGGTTTTGCACCCACTTATATACAATGAATTGTCCTCATCTCTAGTCGATGTAGATCTTCAACAGAACTTTCAACTAAAACTGAATTTACAATTGGAATTTTATTTTTATTTGAAATTCTTCAAATTGAATCTTTGTTTCATATTAGAACTTCACTTAAAATTGAACTACTATATTACAATTCTAGCAATCTGAAAATAAACTACAATGTTCACTTCATATTTATTGTTGACATTAAGCATTAACTAAGTTCTTTTAATTTTGTATTATTTAGTAATTTGATATTTTAATAACAATAAATTTATTCAGTACCAATTTTATGATTTGCTAAATAAAATTCATTTGTTAACTTCGTACTCAAGCAATCATATGTTAAATAGAGCACTAGAAAAAATAATGTATGTGACAATGGTTTTAATATGGTATAATTTTCATGAAAATCGGTTTACCTGTTATATTTTTAAGAAATATTGATTAAGCAAATGAGCAAAAACCTACTGAGAAAAAAAATGAGAAACTTTTTTGAATGAGGTTGGAACCAAGAGAACCATTGTCTTCTTTCTCGATCGGTTGATCTACCTCTCCTCCCTTCTTCTCGAAATGGTCCTCACACTCTCATTCGACTCCTTTGCTTCTCGTCTTCGTGAACTCCAAGCTCAGATGATACCTAATGCTTGATCACTGATTAATCTTGTTAATCCTCTATTTAGGCATGATGATTTTGGTCATGTCGGTCAACTTTGAACAGATGTTGAGGCTTCCAGCTGTCATACGAACCTGATTGATACACAAGGAGTTGGAGGTCTGTGACGTTTTTTATAACCTCCTACGAAGTCTCCCAACCCGAAAGCTATTATCTGTATATAAATCGTCCCAACGGTGGATCGATTTTCATGGTATGTTTGCACTATTCTTCACCTCGGTTGATTGAAATTTTAACTTATGTCTTTTTCCTTGACGCAGGTATCATGACTCAAGAGGCTCCCCTCACGACCAATATACTGGTTGCATTCCGTTCGAGGGCCCGTAGCAAGGAAAAAGATAGTTTAGAGATGGTTGTGGCCAACAACTGTTCTATTGTTGGGGCGTCCGGTCTCGTGGTTGCTCCCACTGAGGGGAGTGAGAAAAGAAAAAGTAAGACGATCGTTTCCACAACCCGGTCACCTCAAGGAACTCTAAGGCGTCCCCCATCTACCTCTCCTATTCAACTGGGCTCGATGTCTCCAGTCAGTGTTCCTTCTGTTGCTTCGGTTCCACTTGGGAATGCTCAGTTTTCAAAAGGTGTCCAGGTCGGCCTGACACCGACTGAAGTGAATATGTTGGTCACCATCCCCAGCCAAGATCTACTGTCGGCAGCTGTCGAGATGCATGCTCGGGCTATGGTGTTAACTAGGCTCGCTGCTGAAGAAGGCAACCAACGGTCAACCGAAGAAATCTCCCAACTTGAACACTTTGAAGGCGTTGTTGGATGCAATATTGACTTTTGAGTATCGAATGGCCAAGGCGAATGTTGAGCTTGAGTTGAGCAACCAAAGGTGCGCCGAGTTGGAGGAGAAGGAGAGGAGGAAAGTGACAGAGTTGAAGGAGGTGATGAAGGCCATGAAAGAGTTGAAGGTCAGATGCTCAGCCTTGGAGACTGAGAAGGTCTCAGTTGAGGCTGAACTTGACCAACTTCAAGATAATACCTTATTGTGTGGGGAAAGCTTCAACCACGTCATTCGACAGACACATTTGCTTTATAAAGGACCACCCGCGAAAGGTAACTTTGACGTCAATAAAGACGTATTCGAGGGTCGTCCAGTGGCCTTTAACAAGTTGGTGGCCTTGTGGAATCTGACACCAATGGCTATCGTGCAAGACATTGAAGTCAAAGACGAGTAGGTCTTAGTTTTTAATGTACTTTTTTTCCTCGATGCCAGGGTGTGACCTCCTTCATTTTGATTAATGAATCAGTCATTTTCCTTCATTCTTGTTTTAAAAATGAACAAGTAATAATAAATAACATATGACGAAGGTACAATACCATCTTTTGGTCAGTGGCAACTGTGAGTCCTTTGCTAGTTGCTTTAGGTATTTGAGTAAGCGTCCTTTGTTGAGTAAATCTTTAGGTCTCGGGAGGTGATGACTTTTTACGGCAAGTGCACCGCGTTTGTCAGAAGTAATAATTGTCCCTAAGGACGGATATCGATCCCACAAAGAACAGTGAATTATCGAGTACAATATTTGCTAAATATAACAACAGAACAATAAAAAAGAGTTTGAAGTGATTATGTTGTTGGCACTGATCAATAAGAAAACAAACAAAGAATTAGTTGCTTCAATTGGAAAAATTGGGATTAAGTTTCATCTCTCTCACTCTCATGTATTTTGATTAGCATGTTAATATTAAGTTCTTTAATTGAAATTGATGCCCGTATAAAAATCATTTATATCGATTCCTCGCATATAAAATCCTTAAGAATGTCCCCTAACTATCGATCCCTCGCATAATTATAAGAACAACTTAGAACGAAGCTCAGACGTTTAATAGCAATTAACATTTCAAGTCTATTCCTAGCACTCAAATATGTTAAGTATTGTTGTTTAGGTCCGAACCCTAAAAATACCTCCCGGTCAGATTTAAGATTCTCAATTTGTCACGGAAAATTAAAAGTAAAACAACAATACCAATAATCAATCAAGAACTGAATATTAATATATAAAATATCACCTTAATACATAAGAGTTTGAGCAGATTACTCCCAATCCCAAAGGGTAGAATGAGCCACACATACTTCTATCACCTTCCATTCTCCCAATTGGGTTACAATTCACTCTATGGTGTTTTCCTCTCAATCTGGCACCCTAAGGTTGAGCCTCTAGCCCTCTATTTATCCTAGTTTTCTAGGGTTAGGTTGTTTATTGTGTCGCGCTAATGGGCTAAATGATAAAACATAAAAAGGCCCAATCTTTCTTTCTTTCTTTTTTTTCTTTCATCTGGGACCTTCTATCTTTATCTTTTTGGCTCAAATCATTCATCTTTAATCCAAATCTCCAATCTTCCTTAGAAATCTGTAATTAACACCAAATTTGGGAATAAAATACTCTTATTCAAATAAAGATCATAAAAAATGTAAAAAGGTATAAATTCATAAATTAGGGATTATTTTATATGTAAATTAGCAATCAATCCTCATAAGTGCCTATATTTTAATATGAAATATTACTGAAATTAGACACTTATCACTCTCCCCAACTTAGAATCTTGCTTGTCCTCAAGCAAAGTAAATGAATATATTTGAATTTAAATATCAAACAGCTTAATTCACTAAACAACAAATCAAATTAGAAACTTATGATGCTTCCAAATTCAAATATAGAAAATTATAGACACAATCAATTTCCAGGATCAAATCAAAACAAATAAATGACAATTCATCAAGGAATATCTTCTCATATGCTCACGGGTAAGTGTTTCTCTATATTTTCACTAAATCATAACAAATCACAGTTGCTTTTCATTTCATCTTCAAATCACAAACATATTAGAAACATGAATCTTGAGGTCTTTTCCAGGGTTGTAATGAGGCTGGGCTTCCAAAAAATATTGGTTTTTCTTAAATAACAAAATGCACATCTTAAAGAAGAAGAACATATCTACAATTCAATTATAGAGAACATATATGTTATCTAATTACCACTTTCTTTCGATGTCACATTTTTCCTCATTTTCTTTCTTTTCATGATTTTCATGAAAAAAAAAAATCTATCTTTCTTTTTTTTTTTTTTTTTCTTCTTTTGTTTCTCTTTTTTTTTTCAATAATAGGAAAAGATTCTTCCTATTTTCAACTTTTTGAACTTTCAAAATCAGAACCAACCATTCCCTTTTCTATATGTATTGCATTTATATTCTCCTTCCTTAGACATGCTAAAGGGTAGAAAATTATATCAATAAAGGTTAAGGTGCAATATTAACAAAAAATTTCTTAGCCCAAAGGGGATATAAAAAAAAATGGAATTCTAATATAAAGGTTGGCTTTTTGGCCCTGGCTCCTAATTAACACAAACAAATGCCTCAATCATCTTCATGCTCTTTTATGATGCAACAAAAATAAAAATTAAGCAACCACAACTGTCAATGCATCAGTAAAATTCTCAAAAACTGTTTCAGGTTCACACACTCACTTGGTTTAAATGGTCTCATTTCTTTTTGTCTTGTCATTATCTGTCATAATCAATCATCCTGTTAACTTTTCATGTATCATATTTTAACTACATTTGAATAGGGATTCAATCATATTTTCTTTTCTAACCTGAGTCTAATTCATCTCACTATTTAATATTTAAACACAAATTCTTTTTTCCACACTTCAAAATTAATATTCTAGTTCTTTTTTATTTGAAAAAAATAAACAAACTAGAAAACAAACAAATTAAAACTGAAATTTAGTCAAGAAAGATAATTCAAGACTTAAAATTACCAAACTAATAAGAAATTTATTCAAAATCAGCAATATAAACAAACTAAACAAATAAGAAAATAAACAGAAAACAAAATAACTGAAAAATAAAATAGATAAAATAAGACAAAATTCAAATAACTGAAAAGAAAAGAGAATTAGAAAGATAAAACCATATTTTTGCTCAATCCTCTCTTCTTAAGAAATCATCCAGCTTTTTTTTAAGATCTTTATCTACAGTCTTTGCTTCATTTGCTGGATCTGCCCCTTAAATAATAAAACCTGTCCCCAGGTCAAAATACATAACATAGGTTGGGTTTCCCTTGAAATTCTCCATGGTTTACCAGTTGGGCTTATTTGATAGAAGTGATTGGCTAGACAGAATTTCCTAGCCACTTCATTATTAAAACCATATGTTCTCCCTCAACTGGTGATAGGTATCGTCATCATCATCTCTCAGTCTTTTCTAACTTCTCTCCGTGCTTCTTTTTTCTTTATTTTTAACTTTTATTCTTCTGGGTTGTCTTCTCAATTGTATAAAAACTTGTTTTCTTAATATCATAAGACAACTCAAGCAAAGATTAGTATAACAAGTAAATAGTTTTTTTTTTTAAAAAAAAAAATGAAATAAAGAAAACAGAAAATTTAAAATAACAAGAGAAAGAGAAATAAATAGTAAATGAAAAACAGAACAAAAAAAACAAAAACTTACTTAAATAAAAACTAAAAAAAAATAATAAAACTATAATTTTTAACAAAAAATAAAATAAAATAAATAAAAACAAGAATAATATATAAAAACTAAAAATATACAAAATAAACAAAATTAAATAATTAACTAAGAAAACTAAAACAGAATATATAGATAGAAAAACAACTTGCGTAAAATAAAAACTAAGAATGAAATCTAAGAAAATAATAAAACTAAAAATAAAAATAAAAATAAAATAAAATAAAATAAATAACTATTAAAAAAAATGAAACAAAAATAAAACAGAAAGTAATAGTAATAAATAATAAATAAATAAAAACTACGTAAACTCTAAATAAACAACTTAAGCTAAACGTACAAATAAAATATGATAAAACAAAATCCAAATCCAAATAAAATAAAATAATTACAGTAAAAAAAAACTACGTAAACTATATAAAAAAAAGAAATAAAGAATAAAATAAAATATAACAAAACAAAATCAAAATAAAATAAATAAATTACAGTAAAAAAAACTACGTAAACAATATAAAAACAAAAAAGTAAAGAATAAAATAAAATATAACAAAACAAAATCAAAATAAAAGAAATAAAGTAAACAAATAAAAAAAAACTTAAAAAAAAAAATATTAACATAAAAATAACAGTTTTAAAAACACAAACATATTCAAAACAAATCAAATAACTTTGTACGTATTCAAAACTAGAGAAAAAAAACAAAATCTTTATAAAATAATAAAAAAATCTAGAAAACAAAAAAACAAAATTATTCACATCTAAAAAGAAAAACAAAATATTTACAAAAATATTCAAATTAAAAAAAAATAAAAACTAAAAAAAAATTATTCACATAAAAAAAATAAAATAGTTAGTATATTCACAATATTTAGGAAATTATACTCAACAAATCAAACCTGTCCCCGGCAACGGGGCCAAAAACTTGATGACTTTTTACGGCAAGTGCACCGCGTTTGTCAGAAGTAATAATTGTCCCTAAGGACGGATATCGATCCCACAAAGAACAGTGAATTATCGAGTACAATATTTGCTAAATATAACAACAGAACAATAAAAAAGAGTTTGAAGTGATTATGTTGGCACTGATCAATAAGAAAACAAACAAAGAATTAGTTGCTTCAATTGGAAAAATTGGGATTAAGTTTCATCTCTCTCACTCTCATGTATTTTGATTAGCATGTTAATATTAAGTTCTTTAATTGAAATTGATGCCGTATAAAAATCATTTATATCGATTCCTCGCATATAAAATCCTTAAGAATGTCCCCTAACTATCGATCCCTCGCATAATTATAAGAACAACTTAGAACGAAGCTCAGACGTTAATAGCAATTAACATTTCAAGTCTATTCCTAGCACTCAAATATGTTAAGTATTGTTGTTTAGGTCCGAACCCTAAAAATACCTCCCGGTCAGATTTAAGATTCTCAATTTGTCACGGAAAATTAAAAGTAAAACAACAATACCAATAATCAATCAAGAACTGAATATTAATATATAAAATATCACCTCAATACATAAGAGTTTGAGTAGATTACTCCCAATCCCAAAGGGTAGAATGAGCCACGCATACTTCTATCACCTTCCATTCTCCCAATTGGGTTACAATTCACTCTATGGTGTTTTCCTCTCAATCTGGCACCCTAAGGTTGAGCCTCTAGCCCTCTATTTATCAGTTTTCTAGGGTTAGGTTGTTTATTGTGTCGCGCTAATGGGCTAAATGATAAAACATAAAAAGGCCCAATCTTTCTTTCTTTCTTTTTTTTCTTTCATCTGGGACCTTCTATCTTTATCTTTTTGGCTCAAATCATTCATCTTTAATCCAAATCTCCAATCTTCCTTAGAAATCTGTAATTAACACCAAATTTGGGAATAAAATACTCTTATTTAAATAAAGATCATAAAAAATGTAAAAAGGTATAAATTCATAAATTAGGGATTATTTTATATGTAAATTAGCAATCAATCCTCATAAGTGCCTATATTTTAATATGAAATATTACTGAAATTAGACACTTATCAGGAGGGATTAGTGATTAAGGTAAGCGTCCCTGGCTGAGCCGAGTCTTTAGGTCTCAAGAGGGATTACCAGTTAAGGTCCTTGACTGAGTGAATCTTTAGCTATCGAGAGAGATTACTGATTAAGGTAAGCGTCCTTGACCGAGTCGAGTCTTGATTCCCTAGTGGGTAAACATGAAACCCAAGAACTTCCTTCCTTCCACACTGAACGCACACTTCTTGGGGTTGAGCCTCATGTTCTCCTTAGTGCTTTGAAAACTTCTTCTAAGTCTTTGACGTGTTGGCCGCAAAGGGTTAACTTCTTCTTCATTTCTTCGTTTTTCTTTCGGAGAACTAGAATCTCCTCCTCATTCTTCTTTCTCATCTCATCCATCTCTCTCTGCAGAGATATCAACAACACCATCTGCTTAGCTTCCGACATCCTCCCGTTCACAATGTTTCTAGTTGACACCATCTAATTTCTTCTTCCTTCAAATTCTTTTGGCCCTACAGTAGGCGCAAATTGTTCTCGAACGGGGTTGGAACCAAGAGAAAGATTGTTTTCTTTCTCGGTCAGTCGGTATACCTCTCCTCCCTTCTTCTCAAAATGGTCCCCGCACTCTCCTTCCACTCCTTTACTTCTCGTCCTCATGAACTCCAAACTCGAATGGTACCTAATGTTTGATCACTGATTAGTCTTATTAATCCTCTATTTAGATATAATGGTTTTGATTGTGTCGGTTGGCCTTAACCAGGTGCTGAGACTTCCAACTATCATACGGACCCAACCAATACAATAAATATCATGACAAAATACAGAGAACAGAAAAGAAAAATAAGACTAGAGAAAATAGAAAAAATGTATGCTATAATTATTACTTTTTATATAAAGATTTTTATGGTTATTGAGTGTGATTTTGACACACATTAACAAGACAAGCAAGTTTCTACAATGTAGTTTGGCTGTTGCGGAACATGTAGTAACCCTATCCCTAATCCCTAGTTTTCAATATAATCAACACACGCAACATCTACTTCACTTCTTTGAAACTTCTTTAGATATTTTTTTGAATTTTCTAACAATAATGATCGCACTGAGCACCAAAACAATCTTTGTCTCTATCTTCAAATTTCTCGCAGTCTTTATTCACTGCAAAATTGTCCAATCTTCTCCATCTCTCTCTATATATAGTAGAAACCCAAGCTAATACCCCATTCAACCACAAAGATAGAAAACCCTATTCTTAGATAACAAATGGCAGTGACTAAGGTGGCATTGGTTGCTTCAATGATGGCTTGCATGCTCTTAACATGCTCTTATTCTAAATCAACCTTGACATGTGATCAAATCACTATTTGGCTCACTCCATGCATAGCTTATGCAGTTTTGGGAGGGAATGTGTCATCTTTGTGTTGCCAAGGTATATACTCTCTGAATGCAGCCTACAAGAGTGGAGATGACAGAAGGGGAGCATGCCAATGCATTAAGGACAGAGCTGCATACATCCCTGGCATTGACTATGACCGTGTTAATCAAATTCCTGGAAAATGTGGCACTAAGTGTCCCTTCAAACTCTACCCTTCCACTAACTGTTCTGCGTAAGTACCCTTCACCTTCACCATTTTTCCTTTAACAATTTTCTCTTCAACTATTTTTAAGTCATTTACTCTAAACTTTCTGGTTTTCATGTGATTGTGCAGTGTGAAGTAAGCAATCAGCAAAAGGGTGCAACGTTGTTGTAAGAATAATGAAAAAAGGTTATATGTATTTAGCTGGAAGGAAATAAAGATAATGGATCGTGTGTAACGATCCAACGAATGTCTTCAAGTATATATATCAGCAATAAAGATGTAATAAAGATATAAATTCGGTTGGAGATCCCACGTCGATTAGAGATGAGAGTCTTTCATAGTATATAAGTGGGTACAAACCTCAACCCTATGAGCCGGTTTTATGGGGTTGAGTTAAGCTTAAAGTCTACTTTATAACAAATCCCTTTAGTTTTATAATTTTCTGTACTGGACTGTGATGTGTAACTGATTAATTTTATATCGCATTGGATAAAAATATTATTAATACATTTTAATTTATTAATTTTTTAATTGAAAATGTAATATAATCTGATTTATTTAATAAAAGTTTAATCTAATATTTTTTCGTAGATGGATATTTGATTCATCCATACAAAATAATATCTTTAGAATTTTAGAATGATATGAACTAAGAGGCCAACCAAGAGGAGTAAAGGAAATAATAAATAATATTAGTAATACTATTGAGACTTTGGACACTGATTTTTTTATTTAAAATTAAATAGTAGTAGAAAGCGTAGTTTGATAGACATAAAGTAAAATATATAGAATTATAATTAAAATAAAATGTCATGAAAGGGTATGGGTTGTGTTAATGCAAAAAGTAGATGGTATTATATTAGAGGCGGTGTCTGTGGCCAAATCTAATATACAAATGAAATTAATTAGGAATTTCAGTTCACACACAAACTAAATTTTCAGTTTTCTCCTTAAAAAAAATCATAATTTATTTCTTCTACCCCTACTTGAGAAATTTTTGTTATCTTTGGTGTCGTGAGTGTTGTGATGATGTTTTGAATAAGAGGTTGAAGTGGTTTATATAGTTTGAAGCTTAACGTTTGTCATTATTTTAAAAGATGAGAATATAATAAGTGTTTCAATAAATATGTTAAGTACCACTTCTGTTGTAAATTCTTATTTGTTTCATATTAAGGAATTTGTTTCATATTAAGGAATGAACTTTAAGTCTAATTCAATTTTCATAAAATTAACTTATAAGTTGATGTTTGCATCGACTTATATACTATGAAATGTTTTAATCTTTGTTCGATGTGAAATCTCCAACACCCCATGCCGAGAGTAACAGTTTATGCGTGAAACTATATTTTATAGGTGGTCTGATAGCGAGTGACCTAATAAATCCATTTTTTTTATCAGTAATGAATTAATAAAATAAAAAAGGGACACTTAAGGAGTGTCCCAACCCTTATACAAAACTTCTCCAAGCTTAAGAATACAACATACAAAGCAAGGATAAAACACTTAACACCATAAACTGTTACAATATTTAATTTTCTATTGTAAATTATTGGGCTTTGTTTCTTTGGCCCAACTTTCTTTTTCTATTTTAGTTAGGTCTTAATCTTTCTCTTATATATACACCATGTATTTTACTCTTTAATATACAAGTGAATAAAAGTTTCTTTTATATTTATTTTTCTCTACAATTAGGGTTCATCAAAACCTCTCTTTCTTCATTACGATTACGTGCGATTACTTACGCTACATTAAAGCATCACATCAGACAAGGAATATTCATCTTCATTTACTGTAATATGGTATCAGAGCTCTTCGAATGAAGAGTTCTGCTGTGCTTCTCTCTGATTTTTATTTCCTCTTTGTTGTTCTTGGTTATTTTTTTTTTTCTGTTCTCTTTCAAAATCTTGATTGGTTTTAAAAATCTTTTAGGCAATGTTTAATGAAAACCCTAGTCTTCATAGTCTTAATAGTAGTCACACTATTACATGCAATTTTTGTGGTAAATATGGTCATACTGAGGCTGCTTGTTTTCACAAAGTGGGTTTTCCTTCTGGTAATGTTAAAACCTCAAAGTTTTCTTTTACTAGAAAAGTCTGCACTTTTTGTAATCGTCTTGGCCACACTGTTGACACCTGTTATAAAAAGCATGGGTTCCCTCCTGGCTACAAATTCACCAATTGGACATCCCAAGCCAATAATATGATTACTACTGACACTTTTTCTGAGCTTTTTCCTAAAGAACAGGATGTAAAGGGGATTCAACTTACATCACAACAGTGCCAATTCCTTACCAACATTTTGCGTCAGCAAAACCTTGAGGATCCTGTCTCTCACACTCAAATTAATCAAGTCGGCAACATCTCTACGGATGAAATCCCCAATACTGAGCATTCTTCAACAGGTAAGTTTCTCTCTTCACTATCTTCTATAAAAGAATCTTGGATTATTGATTCTGGTGCCACTGATCATGTTTGTCACAATTTGAACGTTTTTACTACTTATACTAAAATTAAACCTATCTTAATTAGTCTTCCAAATGGCCAAACTGTTTATGCCACATATTCTGGTTTAGTACGTTTTTCTGATCAGTTTTATTTGTCTGATGTGTTATACGTGCCTCATTTTCAATTAAACTTAATATCTGTTTCTAAACTCACACACCAACTTAAATGCACTTTAACTTTTACTTCAACCCACTGCATTATACAAGACAATCTCACTCAAGAGAGGATTGGTACAGTTAAAGCCACCGCTGGCTTGTACCTTGTCACTACCTTGCCTGCTTCTAGTCAATCTAAACCGCATTGTTTTGCTCCTTTTATTAATTGTAATATCACAGACAAAACACTATGGCATTATAGACTAGGACACCCTTCACATGAAAGATTACATGTCTTAAGCAAACAATACTCTTTTATTACTGTTGATACTCATCATGTATGTGACACTTGTAGTCGTGCAAAACAGAGAAAACTTCCTTTCACTTTAAGTAATACTGTTAACTCTGCTATTTTTTATCTTGTACACTTTGATATTTGGGGACCATGTTCCATAATTTCTATGCAAGGTTTTCGTTATTTCTTGACTATTGTTGATGATTACTCGCATTATACTTGGGTTATTCTGCTGCATAACAAATCTGAAGTGCGTCAGCACATCATTAACTTCACTGTTTTCGTTCAAAATCATTTCAAAACTAATATCAAAACGATTCGTACTGACAATGGTGTTGAGTTTGCTATGTCAAGTTTTTATGCTTCAAAGGGAATTATACATCAAAAATCTTATGTTGAAACACCACAACAAAATGGCATTGTAGAACGTAAACATCAACACATACTAAATGTAACCCGGGCTTTACTTTTTCAAGCAAATCTTCCTCCTATTTTTTGGGAATTTGCTGTAAATCATGTTGTTTTCTTAATAAATGCTATTCCTACTCCATTACTTGATAACATCACTCCTCATGAAAAGTTGTTTGGAAAACCATATGACATTTCCTTTCTAAAAGTGTTTGGTTGTCTCTGTTATGCTAGTACCATTACTGCAAATAGGAAAAAATTAGATGATAGATCTATCAAAGGTATTTTTCTTGGCTTCCCGCAAAATACAAAAGGTTATATTATCTTAAATTTAAAGTTTCATAGCATAGAAATATCAAGACATGTAATCTTTCATGAAAACCACTTTCCATATAAATTGGACAGTGGCTTGCCTAAGGACCCTAACACTTTATCTCTCCCTATTTCTCATGCATATAATTCTGCTTTTGATTTTTTTTCTGATACTGCACCTCCTGTCGAGCCATGTGCCTCTACTCCTGCACACAATACTGTTCCTCCACCAGCCTCATTATCCTATGATCTTCCAACAAATAGTTCCTCTGCTCTTGCATCCAACATTGCACCTCCATCAGAATTACCACCGCCTGCATCTCCAGGAAGCATCTCACCCCAATTTCCAAGAAGATCAGTTCGTCCTCACCGACAACCTACCTATCTTGCAGATTTCCACACTGCAACCAACACTGTAAGTAGTAGATATCCTATTCATAATTACTTGTCTTACAATTCCTTATCTTCCAATTTTAGAAATGTTATTTCCTCTATCAATTCTCATCCTGAACCTCGGACATATAACGAAGCCTCCAAACATGTTTCTTGGCAATCTGCCATGCAAGATGAGCTTCAAGCTCTTGCTGCTAACAATACTTGGCAACTTACCCCTCTCCCTCCAGGAAAGAAAACTATTGGTTGTAAATGGGTATATAAAATCAAATACCATTCTGATGGCACTGTTGAGCGCCACAAAGCTAGAGTTGTTGCCAAAGGGTTTACCCAACTTGAAGGACTTGATTTCTTAGACACTTTTGCACCTGTTGCTAAACTCACTACCCTCCGCCTTCTGCTTGCTATTGCCACTACCAAAAATTGGATTTTAAAACAACTTGATGTCAATAATGCATTTCTTCATGGTGATCTCCATGAAGAGATATACATGACCCCCCACCTGGCCTCTCTCTTCCTTCTCCCCAGCATGTTTGCAAGCTTCAACGGTCTTTGTATGGCCTTCGTCAAGCTGGTCGCCAATGGTACGCCAAACTTTCTACTTTTCTTTTATCAAATAATTACTCTATTTCTGTTGCTGATCACTCTCTTTTTCTTAAATATAATAATGATAAACTCACTGTTATTCTTGTTTATGTTGATGACTTGCTCTTAACTGGTGATGACACGGAGGAAATCAATACAATTACTGCATCCCTTCACCATCACTTCAAGATAAAAAATTTAGGTAATCTCACTTACTTTTTGGGACTGGAAATTGCTCGCAACAGTACTGGTCTTCATTTAAGTCAACGCAAGTATACTCTTGATCTCCTTCAAGAAACTGGCATGTTTGACTCTGCACCTGTGGCCACTCCTATGACTCACACCTCCCGTCTCTCTCCCGACCCGACCAAGGCTCACCTCTCGATGCTGATGCCACTTCCCAGTATAGAAGACTCATTGGACGTCTAATTTACTTAACCAACACGCGACCAGACATCGCCTTCGCTGTCCACAATTTAAGCCAATTCATATCTGCACCCACAACTCATCATCAGCAAGCTGTCTCCCGTCTTTTGCGTTACCTCAAAGGCACCCCTGGTGAAGGACTATATTTTTCTCACACTAGTTCACTTCACCTTTGTGGTTTTAGTGACTCTGACTGGGCAACATGCCCTACAACACGCAAATCTGTCACTGGATATTCCATCTACTTAGGAGACTCCCTACTATCATGGAAATAAAAAAAAGCAGCCAACTATCTCTCGCAGCTCCTCTGAAGCCGAGTATAGAGCACTTGCCACCACCACATGTGAGCTACAATGGTTGTCTTACCTCCTTCAGGATTTACATCTTCCTCTCTCCCAGCCTGCAACCCTGTATTGTGACAACAAATCTGCCCTTCAAATAGCTTCCAATCAAGTTTTTCATGAACGAACCAAGCACATCGAAATTGATTGCCACCTAGTTCGTGAAAAACTTAACCCTGGTCTCCTCAAACTGCTGCCCATTACCTTTGCAATGCAAATTGCTGACATATTCACCAAACCCCTTGCTTCCGCACAGTTCTCTACTCTCAACAGTCTGACAAATATCTACTCCCCAGCTTGAGGGGGTGTTACAATATTTAATTTTCTATTGTAAATTATTGGGCTTTGTTTCTTTGGCCCAACTTTCCTTTTCCATTTTAGTTAGGTCTTAATCTTTCTCTTATATATACACCATGTATTTTACTCTTTAATATACAAGTGAATAAAAGTTTCTTTTATATTTATTTTTCTCTACAATTAGGTTCATCAAAATCTCTCTTTCTTCATTACGATTACGTGCGATTACTTACTTCATTACGATTACGTGCGATTACTTACGCTACATTAAAGCATCACATCAGACAAGGAATATTCATCTTCATTTACTGTAATATAAACCTCGATCTGTATTGGAGCCCCAACCCTACAAGAGACATTATCTGCATAAACCCATAACAAATCTATCTGCTAGAAAAGCCAGCAGCAGCATACAAACACGGCCAGTTCTGTTATGAAAGAAAGACAGCTGCTAATATCTTTAAAGCAAAAAGGCACCTAATAAATCCAATGAACTCTCATTAGGATAAACTTTAAATGACTCTGATACCATATTGAGAAGTGGACTTTAAGCGTAACTCAACCTCATAAAATCGTTTTATAAAGTGAGGTTTGCACCCACTTATACTATGAAATCTCTAATCGATGTGGGATATCCAACACTTCAATTGATGTGCATTCTAAGTTTTGTATTCATTGTAATTGTTGTCATTCTTTTTTGGTATGTTCCCATTCTCCACGAAATACAATGTTTACTTCATATTTATTGTTGAGATTAAGTATTAATTAAGTTCTTTTAATTTTATATTATTTGGTAATTTGATATTTTAATTACAATAAATTTATTCAGTATCAATTTTATGATTTGTTAAATAAAATTCATTGTAAACTTCATATACCCAAATAATCAGGTGTTAAATAGACTATTAAAAAAAATTATATATGTGACGACAGTTTTGTCATAATTTATTTTATTAAATTTTTTGGTTTGTGTCTCAATTAAAAATAAGTTATTTATTTAGATTAGTAAACTATATTTATTATAATATGAACTTTTAGAAAGAGTTTATTTATTTTTTATTATAGATAATTTTTTAAAAAAATTATTGATTAAACAAATGAATTATGTAATGAAGCAAAGTTACGAGCTCGTGATTTCAAAAAAGAATGTTAGTACTATTATGACTACTGAAAAAACATTAATAATAAAATACCAATACGTGTAGTGAACTGAAGATTGTCTTTTTAAATTTAAAAAAACATTTCCCAATATCTCTACACTGCAGTGGTCTGTTTTTTTTTTTTATCTTTATAACTTATGACTAGACCGACGCTAACATAGTCTAATATATACTTTTAATCCTTTTAAAATGTCAAAAATAAAAGGAAAAATATATAATTTATTTTTTGTATATATATATATATATATATATATATATATATATATTAAAATAGTCACTAATATGGTTACAAATGCATCCCCAAATATTTTTAAATTCATATAACCAGAATCTTCTAAATTTGGGGGAGGAATAATTACATTAATTTGGAGAGGCCTTTGCCAGAAAAAAATGAGATGTAATTGATAAGATGGTTGATGTTTTGTTTCCAGCAATGAGTATAAAACATCTGCACCAAACTCCAAAGTTGAAAGTTAATATGAAAAGGGCAAAGAATTGAACAGTGACCTGTGGAAAAAAGATGATCAAATAATTTTTGAAGGACTTTGCTTCTGTGTATTGTTGACTCAAGAAATGACACTTTGATTCTTCTCTAGCAGCAGAGACCACATTGTTGTGGAAAAACCTAACTAAGGATAAAAACCTCACATTCCTCCGGGATTATCGCATCAATTATACAATGACTTTTCTTTTTATTCATTCAATTACATATTTCTTTTTTTATCAAAATATTTTCTAAAAAAAATCTTATTTGGAGGATAGTAAGATATAAATGCCACATATCTCAACAAATTAAAAAAAACATAAATTCACTGTTAATGTTTTTTTAAAGATTATATGCTGTGATATTTCAATTAGGTTCTATCATATATAATATGAAAAATAATTTTAGATACCAAAATAATTAATTATAATTTAAATAAATTAAATATTATTTTATAAATTAAAAAAATTATAGAAATCTAAATTAGTTTTTATTTAAATTTGTATTTAACTTTTAATTATCAAAATTTTA
Organism: Phaseolus vulgaris; assembly: GCF_051622355.1. Lineage (NCBI taxonomy): Eukaryota > Viridiplantae > Streptophyta > Magnoliopsida > Fabales > Fabaceae > Phaseolus > Phaseolus vulgaris. Next base: position 25,535,418 of record NC_143503.1, read on the forward strand.
ACATATTTTATATTTTAAATTAGTCTCTATCAGTCTTTAAAAAATTAATTTAAAATATAAAATATTAGTAACTAAAACTACACAAGTAACTAATTTAGATATTAATTTAAAAATTATTTTATAAATTTTTATTAATAATAAAAATCACTTTAAATATTTATAATTTTTAATTTTTAAATTAATATCTAATTTAGTTAATATAGTGATTAAATATTTCTCTATACTATAAAAAAATATTTAATCAAATAAACTAATGATACTGTTAGATAAATTAACAAATTATTTATAAAGCTAGAAAATGTATGAATGTGAATGTAGATAACTCGCAATTCAAAAAGATTAAGATTTTTTTTATATAACTTATATTGCCAATTTCTTTTTGTCTTCTTCTTATCTCTACATATAGATCTCTTTCTATTTAAAAGAATTTTTAGGATAATGAAATAAGATTTTAAACTTAAGAGAACGTATAAATTGTTAGATAAAAATATTTGATATAAAAAAAATTAAAACAACAAATACAAAGTACATAATTATAAGTATGATTTTCTTAAAAAGAAATCAGTTTAAACATGCATAAAAAAAATCTCAATCCATCATAACAACGTGATATCTTGATCTCTAAAAATTGAGTCGAGAAAGATTCCAAAACTCATGAATATCAAACACTTCAATATATTATAATATAAAATATAAATGAATTTTATTCATTTCACCTGTATAGTATAGATACGGACACAGATATGGACACTGATACGACATAGATATAGACATAGAGATACATATAATCTCTAAAATATAGGACACATAGACACAAATCTACATATTATATAATCATGAATTATATAAATTGATAATAAAGTTTTGTGTGCATTGACTTGGGTATTGATAATGACCCAATTTCATTTTCAGAAGCCATCGACGGTGATAATTTTGATGAGTGGTTAGATGTCATGAAAGATGAACTTAAATCAATGACACAAATTGATGTATGGGACCTTATGGAATTGCTAGAAGGATGTAAGAGAGTTGAGTGTAAATGGGTCTTTAAGACTAAACATGACTCTCATGAAAATATTGAATATTATAAGGTCCAACTTGTTGCCAAAGGTTTTACTAAAAAGATGGCCTTGATTATAAGGAAACATTTGCACCTGCTTCTAAGAAAGATTCTTTTAGAATTATCATGGCATTAGTAGCTTAGTATGATCTTGAGTTGCATCAAATGGATGTTAAAATTGTCATTTTAAATGTGAATTTAGAAAAGGATGTTTATATGGACCAACCAGTGAGGTTCATTGAAGAAGGAAAGAAACACATGGTGTGTAAACTTAAGAAATCAATATATGGGCTTAAACAAGCTTCCAAACAGTGGTATCTTAAGTTCAATGATACTATTGTGTCATTTGAATTTAAGGAAAACATTGTTAATCGGTGTATATATCTGAAGGTCAGTTGGAGTAAGTTTATAATTCTGATGCTATATGTTGATGATATCTTGCTTACGAATAATGATCTTGGTATATTAAGTGAGACTAAGAAGTTTCTCTCTAATAATTTTGAATGAAAGATATGGGTGAGGCACACTATGTGATAAGGATAAAAATATTTTGTGATAGATCCCAAGGACTGTTAGGCTTGTCTCATAAAGCATATATTAATAAAGTTTTAGAAAGATTCAAAATGGATAAATGTTCAACATCTCCTGTTCCAATACAGAAAGGAGACAAATTTAGTTTTATGCAATGTCCAAAGAATGATTTGGAACGGAAACAGATAGAGAATATGCCTTATGCATCTGTTGTACAAAACCATATATTAGCTTTGTAGTTGGTATGCTTGGTAGATATCAGAGTGATCCAAGATTGGATCATTGGAAAGCTACAAAAGAAAGTTTTAAGATACTTACAAAGGACACAAAATCACATGCTTATGTATGGGAAATATGATCATCTTGAGGTGATTGGATATACAAATTCAAATTTTGTTGGATGTATGGATACAAGAAAGTCCACATTTGGTTATGTGTATCTTTTAACCGAAGTAACGATTTCATAGAAAAGTGCAAAGCAGTTAGTCATTGTTGCATCCACCATGGAGGCTGAATTTGTGGCATGCTTTGAGGTCACAATTAAAGCTATTTGGTTGTGGAATTTTATTTCCTGACTTGGAATTGTTGACAGTAATATCAAGCCGTTGAGAATTTATTCTGATAATTCTGCAACTGTTTTCTTTTTTAAAAACAACAGGTATTTGACAAATGCTAAACATATGGAATTGAAATACGTTGTCGTTAAAGAGAAAGTTGAGAAACATAGAATGTCAATAGAACTTATTAACACTGATTTTATGATTGTTGGCCCTTTAACGAAAGGGTTACCGCCCAAAACATTTACTAGCCATGTTAAAAATATGGACATTATGTCTACTAGTGAATGATGAATGTTATTATTAATGCTTATTTGACACGCTCATTGATATATAAAAGTTTCTAAAAACTATGTTTTCTACTTTATGTATATGCATGGTGTGGAAAACAAATTATATTATTGTTGATGAAATGACATTATGTTTGAATCCATTATGAACTTCTCATTATAAAGTCATATTAAGGAGAAAGGATGATATAACAGTACATTGAAAGAAATGTTTTGATTAAATGACATGTTACCGCTATGACTCTTATTATCTATATATCCTTGATTTTGATTGATGGTAAAACCAATTTACATAAGGTTTTTCAATGCGCATTATGATTTATGTAATTACTAAATCATATTCAGACTCAAAAGCTCAAAATCTATTTCATGAGTCACATTATAATATTAAACTCATAGGTTAAACTTATTTAATCTTTAGTTTTCATGAGTCACATTATAATATTAAACTCATAGGTTAAACTTATTTAATCTTTAGTTTTCACCATATTCAACCTGCCAACTTTTTAGAATCCTCACCATCTAACCCTGAAATGAGTCATGGTGGATTAACTCAATTAATTTGTTTAGATTTAATATTTTATGATTTTCATTCTATTTAAATTTTATTAAAATATTCAAAAAAAATGTAATTTTTTTGATAAATAATATATATACAGATTTTTTTTTAAATTTAATTCTTCCTTTAAAAATATTTTTGATGAATCAATCGAAAAACTCTTTTGACAAAATAGCCCATCAGTTAAATCAATTAAACCCATTTAACTAAAATGGGCCATACCTTTAACCCTAACAATTGGCAGGCCAAGATCGAGCCACAACAATGATAGAGCCCATCACTTAAGATTTTTATTTTGTCACGCATAAACCTGACACTATATTACCAACTTTTCAGATGAGGGTGAAAAGGGAGTTCAATATTCCAAGTAAAACTGGGTTCAGGTAGCAGGTTAAATACAGTTGTGTATTGGTCACCTAAGAAAAGACAGGTACTAAAAACACAAATATTCCTTTATCTTTTCAGTGTTTTGGGACCGACCAAGCAGATTTGAAATTTAATGTATTATAAGACAAAAAGTAGAGGAGAAACTAGAGAGTTAAAAGGTTGGGGAGAGACAGAGAGAAGGACCAGGACGGCGACTGTTGTTCTTATCCCTAAAACTTACGACAAAGGACAGTAGCTGTTAGCAATGCCAAAATTAAAATACGTGGTGGAGGACATTTCAAACCTTATCTCCAAATTCATTATTGATGCAGTTCCCCACCAGAGTGAGTTATTATAAAATATCGATCAGATATATATACAGCAGGCTAAGACATTCTAGGTGTTATTCATAAATACCTCGTCTGAGAAAGTGAGAAGCATAATAATACTTACACAAGTCCAGTCTCCAAGACTCTTTAGTGTACACAACTATTGTGAATATATCTAAAACTACAGTAATAAGACATTTATGGAAGGCACTAAACTGACAGAATCCATCTTACACATCCTTTCCTTGGTTTTGATTCATCTTACAATCCTTGAAATGGAGCACAACAACAAATCACGGTAAATAATGATACAAATGACTGGAGAGGGATAGGTCAAGATTCTTCCCCCTCGTAAGATACCATGAGAATGACCTTTCATTCCCAGTGATCTAAAACCCACAAACACCAAAATGCCACGCTTCAAGATGACTGCGTGGGTGAATTTTGCGACAAAACCCCAGGGGTGCTTCCCCTTTTTGAAGAGCATCCCTAAGAATAAACAATTAATAATTAATCCTTAATCTGGAAGGAATTTTTAATGGAACAGAGCACCGTCATTAGATGACTGCACGTCAACACTATAGACAATTGAGGAGAAGGGGATGATGCCATGGACAAGTCAGCAGGTCAAGCAATTTACGTCAAATTCAAAACTTAGTGCTACTCTCATTTGCAGATATTGAGGGGCCTTCAGATTTCACAAATGACGATCCATTGCTACTAATGTCAAGTCCCTGCAAACGACCAAGCTGGTCGTTTTGCAATACATCTGAGATTTGGTGAGAATTCGTTTGATGCAGCTGATGAGCTGGCATGCTAGATTGGGAGAGACCAAATGGAGGCAACTGCATGTTCTGGTGACTAAGAGGACCTGAATGTGGTGGGATTGAAAAGAAATTTGACCCTGCAAATGGCATCTGGTGCATTCCAATATTGAAAGACTCAGAGTGGTTGTTTAATGCCTCGCCAGTAGCAATCTTAAGCCTCTCAACTTCCTTCATCAATGCATCATTAAGAGCTACAAACAGAACAGAGGTAAATTAGTATATAATTATGTAAAATATATGTATGATGCTGTATCTAAAGAAAGTGATTGACTTAAACAGTTACCATCACGAAGTTGTGCCTGTTGCTCCATGGCTTGCAGACGGAGCTTAAGCTCGGTATTTTCACTACTCAGACCAGTTGTATCCCTCTATAAGTAATCAAGAAACGGTATAAGTCGTATTATTATTTAGCCACAAGTTTATGCATGACAAGGAAAGTCAACTGAACGTAAAGTTTAATAAATAAAAAACCAGCAAGTGTATCAGGAATTACCAAGGAAATTTGTAAAATTAAATCATTAACCTATGATTTAAAAAAACAGGAATTTGTGATAAAAAGACAAGAGTGCATCTAATCACCCATGTCATATTCTTGTCATTAAAATAATACCAACAAAGATATGTATCCTGTTACATTTTTAGTGCATTGTTTGAGCACGCAGAGAAGAGATATCGGCATTGCTTAGATTATGTCGAATCAATTTTTGCAGATAATTATGTAATATTATAAGAATCATAACCAGAGAAAAGCAAGAAACTGCAGTAGCAGGCTTTAATGTAGGAAAAAATATGAAGCCCATAAAAAACAGAGCCAATAAACATTATAGCCTCTGTTTCTTTAGGGGCGGAGGATGTAAAATACTTAAGTACATGTAGATGTAAATCAACAACAGACCTGGTACAATGTGAGTTGGGCAGAAAGTGTTGTTGCCTCGGTCTGAAGGGTCTGAACTTTGCGCTCTAGTTCTTGTATATAGCGTGCTTTTCTTTCTTTTGACCGCGCAGCAGATTGCCGATTAGCTAGTATTCTGTACAGAACAACACTTGTTGAGAATAGCAAAATAAATGCTTAGCAACTACTAAAATAAAGGTACTGAAAATAAATGAAACAACAAAGCAGTATCTATGGCATAACCCTCACTCACTCGCATTTGCAGCCTCCCATCCCTATTTTAAACGTTCAACTCTTAGAAATCACAATGACACAGCCGTTATGTGTTTATTATATCAAAATAATTTATACTATAAAGGAAGAAGATTCATCATTGTCACTCTGCATATTCAGAACTTTTAATGTATCACTTTATAAAAACCATTATAATTAGATTTAACATTAATTACCGAGAAAAAAAAGAGAATAGTCTTAATGACAGATCGTTTTAACTAGCAATCAAATCAGCAATTACAATTATAGTGGGGACTTCGAACTCTCCAGACTGATCATGCAACGGAAATGCACCACATCAATCATACTTTCTTACAATTGTACCCAAATTTGCCGTTAAAAAGCAACGGCTGCGTGAAATATTCTCCGTCTATTCAGAAATCAATCACTTCCCACTCATCTAACTCATCCCATTACAAAACACCAGGATTGCATTAAGGATTTTATACAATTTAATGATTCAGCAGCGTATATCAATGCCACCATCCATTGAATGATCATGTAAAATCTATACACGCACTAAAGTTATGAAAAACAAACTCCAAACAACCGTTACGAAAACAAATATCATTGTCAAACATATAAGATTCTCCTATCAATGTCAACTGAGTCCCCAAGTGTCGAGCATCATCTAATTACATTTACAAACCAAGTCTCATTTTCATTGTTAACAGGAAATTATAATCAAGAATATGTAGATGAGAGTATAAAGTAACAAATTTGTAAGCTCCCTGGAGAAACGCCAAATTCTAAAATCTCAACAGAAAAACTAATTATTTAATTATGAAACTACCGTTGAGTTATTTACGTGATATCAACGTTAATCTACTGCATTAGGATTCTGAAACTGAAATCGAAGAGCGAAAACTATAATCATTTTCCACGAAAAAAAATCGAAAAAAATTTAAAGAGAAGAATGATAGAAGAGACCTCTTGGCACGCTTTGGATCAATGTTCCAAAGTTCCGCGAGCTTATCAGGAGGCATTGCTTTCTTCGCTTCCATGATCTCTCCGAACATGCTTGTCGACGAGGAACCGTCGACAGAGCTACTGTGCCGGTGTCTCGGCCGCGCCTCTTCGGCGCTCGGACTCTTCTCGCCGTCGTTGTGTCCGCTGGTTCCGGTGCCGTTTCCGTAACCGTTCTGATCCGATCCGTTTCCACCGCGGCCGGCACCATTCGCGCCACCGCCGAGCTTCTCAACGTCAATGTAGGTGGAGAAGAGGTCGTCCTCGGATCCGATCTCCTCTAGGCTCGCCGTCGAGGATCCGCCGTTGAACGGATCCGACGGTGAGAGGTCCATCATGTCGTCCGGAAGCCGGTAACTGACCTCCGAGAGTGCTCGCCGGTGGTGAGAGTGTGACTCGCCGGAGCCGGCGACGGGAGCGGCAGAAGAACCGGCGCCGAGAAAGAACAATGAAGCAGACGGCGTTGATGACGTGGCATTGAGATTAGGGTTAGGGTTTGAAGGTGAATCTTGCGTCTGTGTGGCCATTCCCTTCTGTGTTCTGTTCTTTTCCGATCGATGCTCTGTTTCTAACACAAAAACGGACAATCTCTCTCGACTTTCTTCCTCCCCACGTTCCAAACACATAAAATATTAAGAATTCTTAAAAGAAAAACAAAATTATATTATTTAATATTGTTTATAAAATAACAAAAAAAAATCTGTTTAGCATATTTTATATTTTACAGATTTATTATTTTTCCTCCCATGTTTTGTACCAGAAAGTTCTTAAGACATTGTAACACAAAAAATAAAATAAAAATGAGAATGTAAACTATAAACTGAAATGTTTAAGATATGCAGAATCTAACAGGTATTTATCAATCCCTTTCTAAATAATTAATGAGTATTTAAAACCATTTAGTTTTCTTACATTGTCAATGTCCAATACGATTTTACAGTGATTATTATAAAATAGACATATTTATTATATAGGATATTTAATAGTTGGATAGTAGTATAAAATTTATTCACATTCCAAGAACATTTTAGTTATATTATTGTCTTTTAATATAATTTTTTTAAAGTAACAATAAATTTGTATAATTGCATAATAAATTAACATAACTAAATTAATTAAATTTAAAGAAAAATATAAAGTAATTTAATCAGGGAAGGGAAAATATTAATATAAAAGAAATTTTTAGAAAGAATAAATAATTTATTTTTTAGTATGTTTTTTTTTACTTAATAACAATAACATCATGTTTTCATTAAAAAATAAATAAAAGGCAATATATATATATAGTATTTATCCTCGAAATTATGAACTTAGGATGCTAATATAATATTTATCCTAAAAAAATTCAATATTTTTTAAGATTTAATATAAAACTATAAGTTTCTAATATGAGAAAATAAAATATTTTTAACTATAAATATAAAAAACTTTATAATAAAAAAAAATAGCATAACCTTCTCATCTTTATCATGTGAATTGTAAACTTCCTCATAATAATTAGCTAAAAATTAAAAATCTCTTGTTAAACTTATTCACTTTTAGTCATACGCTTCCTATGAAGGTATTGAAAATGACTAAATGAAGAAAAATTATATTGTACATCCAAAAATTACTTAATTTACTTCTTAATTGCTAAGAAATATTTCAATCGTGTACACCATTTTCAAAAAGCATGTAGCTTCACATGCAAAACAATGTGATTCAATTGACAAAGAGTTGATATGTTACTATACAACAAAGAATTATAAATGAAGTGGTTCACATTTGTACGCAATAATTTCATATTCAATTATTTAATTAAAACCCAAATTACTTTATTGTGCAAATACATTTACTGGGTTACTTAATTAACATGTGTTTCCTAGTAACGTGCAAAAAACATTTTCCTTGTAGTTGCCCTTTTGACTTTCAGAAATGTTTAAACAGTTTATAACAGTGTACATGATGTGAATGATTGAATTTAAAATGGAGAAAAATATATGTATGAAGAGTACTATAAAGTTAAATTTTTTTCAACAGTCAAACCTGAATGCTAATGGATAATTGGAAGGGGAACACCTTTCTTCCTTTCTTCTTTTTTTCTTTTCAAAATTTTTCCTTCATAAAATGAAGGCAGTTTTTCAAAAGTGGAGATGGGTGAGTGATAATATAAAGTAAAGGTTCGGTTTTGTTAGATTTATGGGTATTCGGAATGTTAGATTCATGAGTGATTCGTTTACTTACGTTCAATGTATTTGGATCTTTTTGTTTGTTTGAAATCAATTAAAAAGTAAGGGTAAAGTTGGGGTCTCGTGTAAGTGTCTGAGAACTCGAGATGTATGATCTTTTGTATGATTAATATTTTATTGTTTTGTTTTCGAGTTGGATGTAACTAATGTTGTACTTTGGTCAATAATGGAGTTTGGTATGTGTTGCATGTTCGTTAGGTGGTTCTGGACCTTTGAAGGATTGAAGTTTACTGTGTTTAATTCCCTGTATTGTTTTAATTTGTTCCTTTTGGGTGGAAGAACTTAATAGGATTTTGTTAGGTTTTTTGATTGGGATTCTTGGCCTACTAAGACAATGAGTCTTTAAAATGGATGATGTCGTGCGGCGCTGGAGGGAGAAATCTTTTGTGGGTCGGTAGGTAAGCTTAGATAATTTTATTATATTGTGTTTACGGTTTGGGTACTACTAATGTTGGTATTTGGTCAACAAAGGGATTTGTTATTGGTTGCAGGTTGTGAGTTAGATTTTGGTGTATTGAAGGTTTTACGGACATCGGACATGTCGATAGACGGTAAAGGTAATTTAAGTATTGAAGAAGTGTGAGTTCTTTTTGACATGATGTTGGTTGTGGGTGAGGAATTTTGTTTTGTATTAGTTTTTTGTTTTGTAACTGTATTTGTGGTATTTGATTGTATTAGAGTTTGTTTTGTGTGTATTGTTTATACTAAAGACTGGTTATATGAACCTAGATAGGGTAGCAAGGGTGAACTGATGATGTGGTTTGTCATTCCTTTCCTTTGAGGTTTGAATTGGAGGTCTGTAGAGCCTAAATAGTCAAGTATTAAGCAATTTGACTTTGACTATGTTGTGTATAAAGGATTGAAACACTCTTAAAGTGTCTTATAAGGGTTGAGACAACCCTAAAGTATCTCATTTTATTTTATTTATTTTACTAATAAAAAATTTATAAAGTTAATTTGATTAAATTGAAACTTTAGTTTCTTGGATATGTATGATTGTGTGAAAGATAATGATTAAAGGGTCAAACTATAAGTATTTTATAGTTTTGAGAGTAATTTTAAATAATTGCGTAAACAGTTACCTTTTATATATGTTTATGCCAACTTTTTTTTCTCCATTTCTTTCTAAACCAAAGCTTTAGATTGATATTGTATTTTAATTACATGAAATGTTATATATGGAGAACACAAAAAAAAATCACATTCCTTTTTTACTTTTTTTTATTTCCCTCTTTTCCCACTCAAATAAATAAATATTAGGATAAAAGGGAAAAGAAAAATAGATTTGATGAGAGAGAAAAAAACAATTAAAAGGGATTAAAACAAGGTGAAAGAGATTTTTTTATGAACTATATATTTTAACCTTTTGTTCTTAGTTAGAAATATATATTTTATAGACATTGAATCCAATGTCTTTATTTTAGAAGGAAAAATTCCATCAAAGTGCACAATCAGAAGTTTTTCAGTAAGATAGAACTTGTTTTATTACTCTTTATAAGATGAAAAGCTGAAAAATTATTGTTACAATGTCCATTTATGGATTAAGTGGACTACATAATACTCATAAAATGTGTTGATGCTAGATACATAATATCCTTTGATTATGCAATTCATCTAGTTGATTTTTTTTTTTAATATTTAGGGTTAATTGAGTTTAAATATGTTTTTTTATCTTTTTAAATTGAAGTATTATTTCTTTTGATCTTTCAATTAAAAAGTTTTATTTTTTAAAATTTTGTGAAATGTTATTTTTAATTATTTTTTTATCATCATTTATAGTTATAGGTGTTAATATTAATAATATTGATGAAGAAGATGATGACTCGTCACATGAATCTAATTGAATAACATGATTTATTAAACTTCCAAATTAGGTACTTTTTTAGTCATTTGGTTAAAAAAATTCATTTTTAAGTTATTAAATTTTGTATAATATCATCTTTATTTTATGGAGTTTAACAACATTAGACACATTGATTGTGTTATGAATAATAGACACTCAATATTTACTTTATAAATTTTGAATGGCATGATTTTTTAAAAGTTTATTAAATACTTAAATATGTTTTAGTCATTTAAATTATGTACATTTTTTCTTTTGATCACTCAATTAAATTGTTTCATCTTATAGTTTACTTTACGTAATGTTATTTTTAGTCTTTAAAATGACAGTAGTTATATTGATAATATGAAAAATGATGACCAACTCAATATTTTTTAAATACATTTAATTTTTAAATAGATTTAATTAAGTGAATTAATTTTTTTAAAGTTAACTAATTTTTTGTTGTTTATTTTTACATTATTTAGAATGATAATATTTTGATTATTTTGCAAAAGTCAATTTTCTCAGGTCTTTAATAAGTAATAGTAATATTTATCTTTCACATAATCTTCAATTGCATAAAAAAATTTGCTGAAAAATCACAAATCATTTGAAGAAAAAAAAAAAGTTTACAAGAACATCGAAATGATGATTTTAGAAACTAAAAATAACAATTCATAAAATTGAAACACTAAAAAATAATGAATTTTTTAATTAAAAATCAAATGTTAAATTCTACATCATTAAAAACTTGATGAAAAACATTCCATTCATAATAATTAAAAGTTGTTACGGTATAAATATAATTAAAAGGTAATTTCATTTGTTTTGTTAAATAACAAATGTTTCAATGTTCTTGCATATTATTATTATACTAGTAGAAAAGTGATTAGTGCAATGAAAAATTTAAAATCGAGAGCGGTGAGAATAAATATTTAAAAAGTTGACACAAGTGTAGGGAAATTCAATAATTTAATAAAGCATGTTCTCAAAAAGTTGTTTGGTCCTAAATTCGAATCACTTTAAGATTAATGGAATAGTTATGATCATGAATCATGATGCTGCCATTTAAAATTAATTGAAGCTAAGTTTGGATAATGATGATGCTCTCCTTTTACTAGTTCACTTTTTGCATTCCAAAGGGGGGGGAAATATTTCATTGCATCATGTTAATTAATTAATGACAAAAAAAACCACTCACTAAAACATTAATAATAAGGTTTCACTTTCTTGTTGTAAAAAAACATTCATAAACTTTTTTCTGTTGGAACTTTATTAATGTAAAAATATGGTATTATAAAAAATATTAAATTATAACTAGAAATAAAAAATAAATAAATATTATTATATTAAATATTATTTTATAAATTAAAAAATTATTGATATCGTAAAAGTTTATAATGTAATTTTTAAATTAATATCTAATCTTAACTAATAAAATTTTAATTACTAATTATTTTAAAATATAATTAATAATTAATTTAATTAAATATTAATTTAGAATATAAAATAGTTGGTATTTAAAATTTTAATAGTTAATATTAATACTAATTTATAAATTATTTTATATTTTTTTTATTAATAATATAAACTATTTTATATACTAGTAATTTTTAATTTATAAAATAATATTTAATTTAATTATATTGATTAATTTTTTTTATAAACTAATTATTATTTAATAATTTTTTTATATTGTTTAATACACATTGACTTGGCATTTAATACACATATCCAATTTATTTTGACAAGTATTTCAATAAATATGTTTAAAAAAGGAATAAATATTTTTAATAATTAAAATTAACTTATATAAAAATAAAGATTAGTTTAAACATAAATTAATTTAAGTTATCGATAAATCTATTTATTTAAAAGTGTCTAGGAAAAAATGATGCAATGTTTATTTTTTAGGACATATAGTAAGTGTAATGTTTATTTTATGTGATTAATAGTAAAATTGATTAAAATTTTATTTTCTTCATATATTAGATAATAAATATCATTTTACTAAAAGCTTTCAATGTTTTACTACTTTAAATCCGTGGTAAAAAAAGGGGTTTTTTGTGTCGATAAATTTTATCCGATAACTGCTATAAAGTTTTTTTCTCAATCATTTTAAGGATCCATAAATAAAATTAAAAATATTTATAAAGTCTTAAATAATTTTAATAATTAAGGAAGAGACTCTCTGTCTAGGTTAATTCTGCTGAATCACAATGCCACTGTATGTTTATATGTTTGAAGCTTGAGCATGATGAATACTTATCTGTTAATGATGTTTTAAAGGGACCCATTTAATTTCAGGAAATCAGGCCAGTTATTGTGAACATTTAGGATTATGTGTGTGGATTAATTAATAACTGACTTAATACAATTTTATCATAATAATTAAATCATAAATATACTTCATGCATTGAGGATTTAATATGGTATAGTTATTTTTATCGATAATAAAAAATAAATAAATGTGAACCACTTCAGAAATGGTCCAACCCTTATATCAAAAAAAGACCTAAGATATTCCATCTTAAAACTCGCACAACCGGACACCTAGGATTACAGAACACTCCTGACTTAACTCAAAATTAAACACCATAAAAACAAGCACCTGAGCTCAAAAATATATCAAGAAACCATCATCATACAAACTAAAGGTTAGAAACATCAATTGAAAAAGGAGAGAAAACCAGAGAGACTTGAACGTAATTCAAGATCAAACATTCATTTGAACTATGACAACCACTTCTAAATCATCGATAACTTCCCATTTAATATGGTGTAGTGTGAAAATGATATTTGGATGTGATTTCAATGTAATTCTTCACTATCTGCATAATATGATGTTTATTAACATAATAAGAGCAAACAAATAATATGATGCAGCATAAGAATTGCAAGTAGGTGTCTCGTGTGAGATCAATGAGATCAAACTGGTACATGTATCTTATATCAAATGGTATAGTGATATAAAATGCATAAAAAAGTACACTAATATTTAGACAAATTAATAAGAAGAGTAGGAAAAATAACGCTAACACTGAAATATATTAAAAAAAATTTAACCTCGTAAACTCTCTTGACAGATGATGTCTGAACTTCACTTCAACCAAACCAACAAGAAGTTAAACTAATAATAACCTAATCAAGAATGAAAAAAAATGAAAAAAAAGACATAAATTTTAAAGATAAAAAATAACTATTTCAAATTCTTATTTAGTAATCAAATTAATTTCACAATATTAAAAAAATTTCATTTAACATAATATTTTATTATAGAATATTTTATCTAAATATAATTATGAACTAATAATTTATTCAATTTGGTTATAATTAATTTGTTGACACTTGACTTTTCCTAGCCCGCGAAGTTGTGATACAAAAGTGCCAAGAAAAAATATTTTTTTTTCTAATCTTTATAAAAAAAGTAGTACAGGAGAAGTAGTGGTGATCACAAGTCTTCCCAGTTGCATGCAATTGCACCTCATGCGCAACAAATTTAGGTGTGTAAAGCAAAAGATGCAATTTTGCCAATAAGATATACAAAAGAAAACAAAAGTTGTTTCGTTAAAGCAAAAAATAATATAAAGATTATAAAATGTATATAATTTTAATTGGTTAATTAATTAGTTTAATAAATAAAATATTAATATTTTATAATTTAATAAAAAATATTTTATATTAATATATACTTTTATATTTTAAAAACCCTAAACCCTAAATCATTATAATAATATTTTAAATTAAAAATTAAATTAAATATGATTAAAATATTAATTTATTAAAATGTCTAAGTATATACTTTTTACTGTGCTACACCCAATAAAGAACAAATACCAAACATCTTGATCTCATCAATTTGATTATTCAATTGATTAAATTATTCAGTAGATTAGTCGTACCAAATTAAAAAAGAAAAAAAAAAGCTCTGTTTTCATGTCTTCTCTTTCCAATGTCACTTGATCACTGAATCTCTAAGAAGGGCATTTATGACTTCTGTTATCTGAGTCTTCTGTCATCTGATTCACATATAGCTATTTCTCTGAATGATCTGAAGCCACTGTTTCATTTGCCAAATAAAGCTCAACATTCATTAAGGCTAAAGTCAATGGTTGTTGGGATATCTTTCTTTGTCCTATTTTCACTCACTTTGAGTCTAGCTTTTCTAATCTCAAAATGGTTTTCAAAAAGTCAAACCAAAAATGTTCCAAAAGGGTCTCTGGGGTACCCTATCATCGGAGAGACACTTAGTTTTCTTAAAGCACAGAGACAAGACAAGGGAGGTTCTGATTGGTTGGAAGAACGGATATCAAAGTATGGTCCTGTCTTTAAAACCTCCTTAATGGGGTCCCCCACAGTGTTTGTAATTGGACAAGCAGGAAACAAGTTTATCCTTGCTTCACCAGATGATGTGCTTTCTGCTAAGAAACCCATCACCCTCAAAAAGATATTTGGAAGACAAAGCTTAGTTGAACTTACAGGAAACAGGTACATAATCTTCAACCGTAATTCACTGATGCAGCTGAGGTTGTTTGTTTCTATTATTTTTAGATGAAGATTTTTATTCAAATAACGACACTTTTAGAGTAAGGTGTTTTATGTCTGGATGAATGGATTATGGATAGTTGAATTTTAATGAATAAGAGATTTCGGAATAGTGTAATTATTTGAATAACTCATTAGTACTGTGATACAAATACTGTTATAAAGGGAACTACTGGTGGTCCTTGTTTTAATTTTCAACACAAATGATTTTGAAAAAGTTGAGGTGAAAAAGATTTATTTGTGTTTGGGATGATATTTTAAAAGTAAGTTTAAAGGAAATGGTTTTTATTTGAATAGTAAAGTAAAACCACTTTAGAAGTGTAAATATCTATTTCTCATAACCAAAATCAGTTCTTGTCTAAGAAAAAGTTTAAGAATTTTGCACTCCTCTCAGAATTATTTCTGCTCACTGCGAAATTTCTTTTCAAAATCCTAAAAAGAAATAGCCAAAAAAGAACCAGTTTCTTCCTGGATAATCAAATGGTTTGATTTCCAACATGGTTTTCAGATGTGATCAAACAGACTATATAGTTCACCTTTTTTGGGGCTGTGTTAATGTTTCATGCAGATTCAAGTTTGTGAAGGGGGAAATGCTGAAATTCTTGAAACCTGAATGCCTTCAGAACTATGTAAAAAGGATGGATGAATTGGTGAATGCTACATTAGTGAGAGAACTCACACAGAATGAAACAATGGTAGTTGTGGTCTTCATGAAGAAACTGACCTATAATTTATCATGCAATATATTGTTTGACATTAAGGATGAGCACACCAGGGAGGCTATGTTTGTAGATTTCACTTTAGCATTTAAAGCAATTCATTCTCTTCCCATCAATTTCCCTGGTACTACATTTTGGAGAGGCCAAAGAGCCAGGGCAAGAATTGTTGACAGGATGATTCCTATTATGAACAAAAGACGGGAGGAACTGTCTAAAGGAGTCTTAAGCTCTACCAATGACATGCTTTCTGGCTTGCTTGCACTAAGGGATGAAAAAAATCAACCTCTACCAGATGATTTAATCACTGACAATTTTATATTTTTACTTGTTGCTAGTCATGACACATCTGCCACTCTTATGAGCTTGATGATATGGAAGTTATCTAGAGATCCAGAGGTTTACAAAAGAGTTTTAGAAGGTACCACTTTAAACTTGCTGTTTCAGTTACAATGATGTGCAGTCCAAAATCAAAAGAGAATTAGGATGTGTTTGATTTCTATTTATAGAAACAGTTTTTAGTTTTAAAAAATAACAAAGAAAACAAACACATGTACTAAGTTCATGCCTCATCACATATACTATCACTCCAAATTACTTACACCCTTGAGTTAGGATCACAAAACAGAAGAGGAGACCACAGAACATGTAGCTGTTTCTGTTTTCTGGTTTCTAAAATACTTGATTTGGAAATAATTTTTAAAACTTGACAATAAATTTCAGAGAAGAAATTGATTGGTGAGTATCATGAGTTATGAGATATTACAGAAAAGTAAGAATGAAATGAATAGACCCTTAGTCCTATAGTTGTTTTAGTAAACTGTTTTATGCAGAACAAATGGAAATTATAAAGCAAAGGGAAGGAACAGAAGAGAGGCTAACATGGGAAGAGATACAAAAGATGAAATATACATGGAGAGTGGCTCAGGAATTGATGAGGATGATCCCTCCCTTGTTTGGAAGCTTTAGGAAAGCACTTAAAGATAGTAGCTACCAAGGATATGACATACCAAAAGGGTGGCAGGTGATAATTCCATCCTCATATCTTTTTATGAGTATTCAAACAGTATTTTGTCATAATGTTAATTAGTGACACCTTTTTTGAACAAACATGTTAAATTGGTTATTTGGTCAGGTGTATTGGGCAGCATATGGAACCCATATGAACGATGATATATTTGAGAATCCACAAAAGTTTGATCCATCGCGTTTTGAGAATCCAACAAAGCCAATTCCACCTTATTCTTACCTTCCATTTGGTGCAGGGATTCATTATTGCATAGGAAACGAGTTTGCCAGGATTGAGACCTTGATAACCATTCACAACTTCGTGAAACTGTATGAATGGTCTCAAGTAAACCCAGAGGAACCAATTACCCGTCAACCAATGCCATATCCCTCCATGGGTCTCCCAATTAAGATCAAACCCAGATCTATTATGTCTTAATCCTCTTCTCATACACTGCATTGGTTTTTTACTATTGCTGCAAATTACTATTGTAGTTATCACTGTGATCAATGTTAATATTCTCTCTTCTAAATTGTTGATATGTTTTTTTTGTCTAATATAATATATATATAACTACAGTATTGCACCTACTGATTCTCTGACCATAACTTCGCTCTATCAATGTTAGAAGGTTAATGCTGAGATTTTATTATGTTCGAGAATTCTAAACTAATTTTTGGACATCAACACAGTTCCTGTTATAGTTTTTAGGAAAAAAAAAATTATATAAATATTTATTTATTTATTTTGGCTACTAAGCTTAGTACAAACCTATCTGTTCATTCAATTGAACATAAGATATATTGATTATAATTTGGAAGATATATATTTTTAATGGTTTGTTGGGATGACAGAGCTGTTTAGAGATAAAAAGCTCAACAATCCTCCTGCATCCTATATAGGCTCAAAATCGAGAACACTCTGCTGCAGCTATAAATCAAGAACTGACCATTCTACATCTACTGATATGATTGAGTTATTTAATTTTATTAATGAATAATTATCTGGTCCCTTGAGAAAAAAAAATCATTTTCATAATATTACACCTATGGCCTGTTTAGTGCTTCCAAAAGGAGAGGGAGAGTCCTCAAATTAAACCTTCTTCTCTTCAAATCAGCATACAAAATGTACAGTAAACAAAAAATTGTGGTACCCTTAGAATTTTTTTTTTATATTTTATGATTTTTTACAACTTTTCTCTAACAAATTATAAGAAATAAATTTGTATACTTTTTTTCTCTGTAATTTTTAATATTTCATGAAAAATATAAAAAAATCTATTGTAGATATAGAGCACTGGAATTTGTATGTAATATCACACACTAAGGACAGAAAAATGGAACTCGTTTGTAAGAATACATCAAATGTAATAACAGAAAGAACAAGGCAGCAACATATATTTGAAAAAAAATATTGATCGAACAAGGCACTATATATATATAGCCGGCATTAACAAGCTTTCAATATATGAACATTTTCTCATTTTATCAATTTGATCCATGCAATGAGATGCTGACAGACAAGATAGTTGGCGATTATTTTGATGCCAGTTGCTCTATATTGATACCAGTAACAACAAGAAAAGACACATATTGATAAAAAGCGAAACTTTCAATTCAAATAGAATCAACAAATAGAATGAAACAATAGCATAAGACAATGTAAGATAAAACAAATTCAGAAAGAACAAATTACCATGAGATGTGTTAATTATAATATATTGTAGTATATTAATATTTATAGTTGGTTTCAAAGAGGGAGGTTGTAATGAGCTGAGAAAGGAGAATGAGTTGCAGACATGACAAGGGAGGGTTCAGTGCTGGCAATGGAAAGAGGAGTCCTTCTAGGTCTTGAGGAGGCCATGCTATGGTGACCATAGCCTCTGTCACCACTCCTCCTTGGTCCTTTCTCAGCCCATGTAAGCTCAGCATGCTTCAATGTGCTTGGATACCTCCAACTGCAACACCCTACCATCCCTGCTCTCTCTATGTACCTGTGTCACCAATCATATATAATAACAATTTCCAAGACCATGAACATGTTGGAAATATACCATGATATTTTCGTTTTGAAGAATTACTTTCTTTCGTAAATAATTCTTTAACTAATAATATTACATAATTAGTAGATGAAAGTGTTAGAAATTATATTACACAGTCTCTTAAATATAAAAAAAACTTTATATTAGTTTCTCAATGTTAATGAAATATATCAATTCAGTGTCTGGGTTGATAAATATTTCATGTTTTAAATACTATTTATATAATTTCAACAATTTAAGGATTAGAGAACATTATGCTTACGGACTAAATTCACGATTTATTTAACATTTTGTATAATTAAAATAATAATAATTTTGATATACTAGTGTAGAAAATTGAATAATACACATAATTAAATTATAA
Source organism: Phaseolus vulgaris (assembly GCF_051622355.1). Classification (NCBI taxonomy): domain Eukaryota; kingdom Viridiplantae; phylum Streptophyta; class Magnoliopsida; order Fabales; family Fabaceae; genus Phaseolus; species Phaseolus vulgaris. Next base: position 25,554,796 of record NC_143503.1, read on the forward strand.
TGTAAAAATCTACTATAAGTTTATTCTAATTGAAATATAAAAATATAAACTATTCTAGGTTTAAAGCAGATATATGACACTAGCAAGTTAAAAAAACATTTATTGATCTTGATGTTTTGATTTAGAACAATTTTTGCATGAACTCATGGTTTCTTCGTTGTCTACAGTAGAATTGTTGTTTTCTCTTGTTTTCTTTAAGAAAACAGTTCATTTATCATTACCTTTGGCTGAATCTCAGTCCAAGACACTCAATACACTTTCTTCCTTCTGTCATTTCTCCCATGCCTATTTCCACACACTGCCTGCAATAAACCCTACCACACACCTGCATACCCCAGAAACATCTTAACATAAAAGTTCAACTTTACAGTCCATTCTTGTAGACAATACATAAAAGTTAAAGATATGAAGAATGTAAGTTTGTAATTTGTTGTAAATTATGCATGATACTCTAATGCTTTTGTCAAACTTTTTTCATTATTCCATGCATCAATCCTCTTATTTTTTTTTAAAAAACCTTACACTGTAATCTATATTGCTGTAAGCATGAAAAGAAAAAGGCAGAAAAATGTGTGGAATCTTAAAACACAACAAATATCAGTGTAATTTACTATAGACGTTTTCCATTATCTAGTTACTGAATTATAAATAATGTGCATGCAAAGACATACCAGGCATCTAGTCCTGAAAAGATAAACATAGTTACTGCAAATGGTGCAGATAGTAGAGTGAGGAATCCCTGGCCTCCTTCGTCGAACAGATCCACCTTTCCCAGAAGCAAAACTCTCACCACTCATGCCATCATAGCTCATGCTATACTCACTGGCCCTGCTAATTTGAGCCCTTGCTGCACCACCACTTGCATGGTTAAAATGACCCCATGAGTCACCAACTCCGTGGCCAAAATCTTGATGCTGACGACGATGATTGTTGTGGTTATGGTGGTGAGGGCTGTGATTGAGTCCCTCCAAGCCCTTTCCGAAGTCAAGACTAGGCACAGTGGAAAGAGAAGGTGATGGTACCTTTGAGGGGTTATTGTTGGTTGCAGCAGTTCCAGAAACATGTTCTGAAGTGGTTGTGGGCATTGTAGTGTTTGTGTGGTGTGATGAAATCACATTGGGTAGGTCTTGAAAGGTGAGGTTAACAGACTCATCAGGGATTCCTTGGTAGAGTTCTTCAAGTCCTAGTTTTGGCTTTGCCTGCAGAGTCTTCATGTGTTCATCGCCCATTGAGATCAGAGAGTGTGAAAGGAATGCTTTAGCTATGAAGTTGTGTGACAGAAGTATTTAAGAGAACGGAATGAGAAGGTAAAAGCTGTAGCAGGCTTGTTAATTACGTCCATTCAAAATAATGACAATCATATGTAGCCAAAGTGTGTAAGGCCGGTCGAAAATAAATGAAGAAATAAGGTTACATGTGTAAAAACTGCTTCTATACATAAAGACTTCTAAAATAGAAAAAGAAAAAAGAAAAAATGAAATTAAATGAGTTTATATGTAAATTAAAAATATTTATATATAAATTAAAAAATAAATTATATAATTTTTTTATATTTTTTTAATAGAGAGAGGTGGGATAGGGGACTAATTTCATGGTTGGGTTTAAATAACAAAGTTAGGGTGTTAATAGTAGATCTCGTGTTGGTCATTATGAAGTAGCCTAGTTTTTGGTAAGGCAAATTCTTCCTACATTCAACTTTTTTGAACTTTCACCCTATACACTTTTAAATTTTTAAAAATATCTTTCATCCGAGAAATAAAATTCTGGAATTAAAAAAAATACATTATGAAAAAATAATATCGTAATAGATTATTATGTTCTGAAAATGAAATTCTGAAATAAAATTAGAAAATTAAAATTTTATTTAGAAATGTAAAACATATGTTTCAGAGAAAATCGGAAAATATCCTGAAAAAGAATTCCAGAATAAAAAAAGTTATTAAAATTTAAATCTTAGAAAAATGTTCTGGAAAGGGAGTTCTGGAATGTATTTTATTTGCACCCTTTTTATTTAGAGCATTTTGTCATTTCACATAAATTCGGTATACAAGTATAAACTTATTTAGGTGCAGTAAGTAATTGTCTTTTGGTAATTGGAGACCCCGTGTGTTTTCGGGCCTTATTATTGGTAACCTCAAAGTTATTATTTAACATCCCCAAACCCCAAAAAGAAAAGACAAAAAAAATACAGTTTTGGTATTTAGTTAAAATTATTTTATGAGACATGTTTTGTTAACACCAAGGGAAATTGTCACCTTAATTTTTAAGGGGCCAATACAAAATTGACTTATTTATAAGAATTAAAAATATATTTAAATCTACAATTTAACACAGTGAAAACTTGCTTTTATTATATATTTTGAATTCATACCTTTCATAACACAACAACAACAAGATTCCAAAGTGTTAATTCTGCCAAAAACAAGTACACAGTAAAAGTTTGCTTCCATTAAAGATATTTAATAAAAAAGGGAAAAAGGTTGGAGCGTTTAAGGAATCAAATGGAGGTAGTGACAATAGCAAGTCTTTGTTTTATCTTAAACCCACTTGGTTAATGGTCCTTTTCTTTTTCATATATTCCTTTTCTAAGAAAAAAAAACTTAAATCCCTTTCCTTTCAAATAATCCCTTTTTATTGTTAACCAATCCCATCACTGATACTCCTTGTAGAGACATTATTATATAATCTTGATGAGTATCATATATATATAATTATGATTAATGTTAACATCTTTTCTATTTTTTTGAATAGTAAAAGTTGAATTTCTAACTATTAATTAAGTTATTTTTGTTTTGAATAATTTTCATTTAAATTTTAATAACTTACTTTTGTTTAAAAATAACTGTGTGATGAATTAGTACCTACTATATTTTTCTAGAGGTCATTCAACTTATCTGAGTGAAATTTGGTTATAGTCATAATTTCTCTCTTCTCATTGATATTCTGTCAAGCATACACACTTAAAATGATAAAGTCTCAATCTAAGAAAAATTTGTGTTTATCTAAATAATGTGTGTGATATGTATAATCATAATCCTTTATCCAATTGTGTGTGATATGTATCTTTGAACTTTATGGGAAATCTAAGAAAAAGTTCATCTTGCTACTCTTTCCCTTAATTTAATATACTTCTACTCTTTCTGTTGCTGTGTATCTATCCTAATTCCATGTTGACTAGGTCTCAGATGAACCCTCAAATTTTTAATTAAAAAGTTGAAGCCAATATGGGTTTTAATATTGCAAAAATTGGTGTCAATTACTTTTCTTCTCAACTTGCTTATATGAATTTCAATTATTAGGGTTCATATTGATCAATAACTTTTGAATGCTTTACACCCACCCAATCTTTGTAACTCCTTTAATCATGGTTTAAATTTGGGAAATAATTAATAAACGTGTAACACAACAACTTGTAGGTTTTTTTCTTAGTTTTTTAACACCACTACAATTGCTAGCTAGATTTGATGATTATGACTGGTAAAACTTTTTATTTCTTATTAGCACCGAGAATTTTATAAATGAAGTGAGAGTTTAAGGTTGTTTAAGACCATGTACTATAAATGTGATTATTTGAGATGATTTTTCCACATTCCACATACTATGGAATATATATATATATGTTTGGTATAAAGTTATCGCATACTTAAAAGTAGATAAAAAATCTAAATTTTCAAATTTAATTCATAATTATCCAAATTCATATTATTTTTGAGTTCATTAAAATAGATTTATCTTATAACTAAATCCATATTTTTGGATTTTAAGTCGAATTTATTTAATTGGATTTGGATTAGATATATATTAGATACATTTTTTGATTATCCAAAATGAATTTTGAATTGGATTTTAAGTCCAACCCATGTCAAGCCCCATTGTCCTGGACCTAGGTCCAGTCAACTGAGTCGATCTAGGCCTAAGTTGAGACGAGTCGGCCCTGACCAAGTTCGAGTCGAGTCGGCCTAGATCCAAGTCGAGTCGAGTTAGTGTGGGCTAAGGTCAAACTAAGTCGACTCAAGCCTAGATCTAGTCTATTCAGCCTAGGTTTTGGTGGAGCCAAGTCAAGCTGAGTTGGATCGAGTCAGGTTGAGCCAAGTCGGCCTAGGCCAGGTCGAGTTGGGCTGGGTTAGGTCAACTTGAGTCGGGTTGTGCAGGTCGAGTCAAGTTGACCAAGACTAAGTTGAGTTGATCCCATGTCAAGTTGATATTAACAAAGTGAATTTAGTATAGATTTAATCTAATTTAAATGGAATTGAAAAAAATCCAAATAAATTTGATCTAGTGAAAATGAATTTGGATTTGGATCTAGATTGAATCTAAAATAGATTTTGAAAAATTCAATCCATGACCACCCCTAGGAGTAACTAAGTATATACGAATAAGACTTCTTAACAGTTGGTTCTTTATGTAGTTTTGGAAGAACTATTATGATGTTGATTTTGAAACACAAGAGTATATAATTTTCTTGGATCTTGTAGGTTTGGTTGAAAGGTTCTCTTTGTAACATAATTGGAGTACTTCTCAAATATTCAATATTTATTTATTATTTGTCGATAAAAAAAATACAATACAAGAATTTTAATATAATCATAACTAAAACTCTAAACACAAATTCCTCATTTTTTTTAATTAACAATAAAAATTAATATAAATGAAAATACTCGGATATTTCAATCCATATAAAAAAACACCTTTATCTATAAGTAACAAAAATTATATTATCCTAAATCTATTTCTGCATCATTCTCAGCTTAAACAATAATAAAAAAAAAAAAAACACAGCAAAAGTATAGTGTTTCTTTCTTTAAATTTTATATGTTTACATTGAGGTCAGAGAAATTCTCAAAGTTATTCTATGAATCCACTTTCATCAAAAAGAGATTTTTTGTGCAGCGAGTCCTTGTGCATGTATCCTCACATCCACATGTGCTCACAAATTCCTAATTCTCAACATACCAAGAGAATTTGTTAGTCATTATTTGTTCTACGGCAACATTCAGGCTTTGACTTTTTTTAACTGTTTTGAAGTGATTAGCATAAGCATTATTTTTAATCAACAAAAAATCAATTAATTAAAGAAAACATTTCAAGAATGTTTCAATTCTTATTAAAAAGTCTACTACTCAACCATATGACTTACAAATTCGTAAACATAAACAAAATAATCTTCACCAACAAAATAATCTTATTTTTAGTTTTTATTAAAACTAAAAATATAATTTATATATTTTAAATTATTTTTTGTCATAAATGTTAATTATATCATAGGTTAAATTCTAAAAAATATCCCATTTTATAAATATTAATTTCAAGCTATAAATATTTATGATGTACATACACAAACTAAAATGTTAATTTATTATGAAATTCATAAATTGCAAACTAATCTGTAATTACATAAATTTTGCAAAGAATTGATTAACGCATACATTTTTTTTAAGAATTAACACGTGTTATTGTTGTTTGAGATATACTTTAGGTCATACAACAACAACCACCTAAAAGCATTGTCACGATCATGCATAGAATTTGCACGGGTAAATTCTTTAGCCACGGCTAATTTTATATTATCATCTTAATTTAATTACAATTCATTACTTAAGACACGTTTACAATTTTGCTTTTATATCTTCACTTTAATTAAATAATAATTTCTTGTATATGAGAAGTTTTATAATTTTAAAGTAATTATATTTATATCTTTTTCAATTGTTGATATTAGTTGGTAGTGTATAGAAATTAATTTATATGAAATTATGCATTTTTTATAAGTAGTATTTTAGTATAATAAATGCTTATTTTATTTAATTATTAAATATATAAATAATATTTTTAATTTATAAGAAATAATTTAAATCATCATACAATTTTTTAAGGCTTACTTGCATTTTTTGTTTTGTTTTACTACTTCTCCATTCAAGATTTCGCCTTCTAATCATTATCAGGCAAATTACCAACTTCAACTTGCAGTACAAATTTCGTTTTACTATTGGATATTCAATACTCCTCGCATATTTTTTTGTTTCAATATGATTACTTAACCAATTATCTTTAAAAAATTATTAGTATTTCCTTTCTCTATTTTTTCAGACTGCCTTTTTGTAAAACCAAATATCTATCTGACCTTTATCATAAATATTACATATGCGAGGCTCGAACATTTATCTGCGTGTCCGTGTTTGATACATATATCGGTGTCAATACTCGTACGACACTTATCGGTGAAGTGTTAAATTCAAAAAATATTTGTTGGATTTCTTAAAATTCTAACACGGTTCTAACACAATTTTAGAAAGTATAAATACAATAATTTTTTTAAAACTCAAATTTATTGTATAAATTTTTATTATGATTATAAAAATAAGGAACAAATTCTTTTGAACCAGTCATGAAAAACATCTCCTTGCTCTCAATAAATTTTAAAACATACTTATGCACATAAATATTTACTGTTAATTTATATAATTTATAGTTATAATATATATATATATATATATATGTGTCTCCGTGTCCTACATTTTAAAGATTATATATATCTGTGTGTTTATGTTTGTATTGTGTGAGATATCCGTGTTCTTAGTACATATATCTATTCATCAAGATTGTGATTTGTTTGCAACTGGTTCCATATAAACATCTTTCCATACATATAGCTTACATAATTTAATAGTGGATGAAGCAAAGTAAACTCCAACCCCTTCTTACAGTCAGCCTCGTACCAACTATTAATTAACTAATCTCTAAGCTTTTAAAATTTGAAATTTTAGTTAGCTTTTCAACTAATTTTGTGATGTGTTTCTCATTACTACCTACCAATTATTCAATTGGTTAATCATCAGCATCAATTAAGTGTCGCAAAATATTATTGTCGTAGATTTTCTGATTATCAGATTTATTAATGAAAAAGGTGAATCTGGACAGAGAAATGGCTTTCGACGGTGATGAATAGGAGAGTTAATATTTTTAATGGTGTAGTGCATGAATAGGAGATCTAATTTTTTTAAATGTGTGGTGCATACGAATGACATGTTTTTAAACGTGATATAAGTGCTTATTTGCAAAGGAATCACATGTTTTTAAACGTGATATTAGTCTAATCAAATGAAACATGGGAAAGTGTATGGGTTATTAGTTTGAGACGTATTTTGAAATAAATTTTTGTTATGATTAAAATGAAACCTTGCAATGTATAACTTACCTCCCTAAACACTACATCACTTGACATTTTTAATTAAAAAATATTATTAGATTAAAAGTTTTTTAACGTAAACTATGTTTGCAAAACACATATTTATATTAATCCAAAATCAAGTCACCAAATGTTTTTTTTTAGTGAACATTACAGTTCTACCATTTTGTAATCTCATACAAGTTTAAATATATATTACACATTTTAAAACATTCAAAACTAGTAAAATTAAGATTTTACAAAACTTGTAAAAATGTGAATTTCATTGGATGTGCTAATTTATTTTTAATAAAATTTGGTATAAGTAAAATAAAAAGTAAAATTTATAAAAAACTAAGTGCATGGATTCTTTTTATTATTTACTAATAACTTTAAAATATTTTCAATTTTAACGGATTAAAACAACAAACTAAACATTTTTTCAGATAATATTATTAAATAAAAAACTTAAAATATCAATAAAACAATTCAAATTTTTTTTCAAGAAAAAATAAAATAAATGACATTTGAGTATTTTAAAAATGTTTCAATCCTGTAAAAAACTATTTTAGGATGATGGTATTTTCCTTATTTTTATGAAGAAGCCCCAATGTGTTTTGCTATGTTGTTTTCATGCAGGGCCTATTTGCTATTCAATGTAATCCGTGCTTATCCATTGATCATTATGGGAGGTATTTTGAAGCCGCAATACTGTGGTGTACTAGTGTGCTACTCATATATTCCTTTTGGGTGAATTTTTGGGAGACAAATGCAATGCAATCTAAATGTAATGTTTATACTTTGTGTGGGATTGATGTGCAACTAAGATGAACCACATCTTACCGTGTAAAGGGACTAATTCATAAGGGTGCGACGAAATAGACTTATCTATTTTTGCCATTTGTAATCATTTGCAGAATATTCTCGTTCAATATGAGTTGGAGTATCTAATACTTCCATACTTATTCTTCTTTGTTGTTGATAAAAAAATATTTTGTTTTAACTTTTGATGTAGGTATATTTTATGTGTAATTTTAGTTTTAGTTATAAATTGTTAATACTTAATTCTTATAATTTTGAAATATTTTAAATTAAGACATTTATTTTAAAATGCATCTAATAATTAATTCATTGTGAAAGTGAGAAGTAATAAAATTAATTTCTCCTCACAATATATTCTTGCAATATTTTGAAATTCACATGTGATAGATAATGCAATTATTTAGAATATATAAAGCAGTAATAAACACTGGTTGTTATAGAGTTAGGTAAGAGTGACTTATGATACAAGTTGGGGGAGTAAGGTGATGGAAGAAACAATATTGGAATAAAAAGAAGATAATGCCTTATTTAGTATTTCTTCTTCTTAGATACAGACATAAGTGTGACTGAATTGTGATTCTTTGCTAAGACTGTCGTGGACGGTCATTGAGCCTGTGCTGGAGAACAGTGGTGGAAGAGAGAAGTCAGGAGGATCGTTAGAGATTATTGGCTCTGGAAGCCCGATGAAAAACTTGACTACACGGTCAGCTCAGCGTATAAGGTACTAAAGACAGAGGGAGAAGGGGAATTGAGGTCTTTATATGAGTTTTTCTGGAGTATTAAAGCACTGCCCTCTAAGATGACGATTGGCGCGTTCTGGCAGACAGACTCCCAACAAGGGTTAATGTGTAAAAGAGAGGGATAGATATGGATAATAACGCATGCGTTATGTGTGGAGAAGAAGAGGAGACATACAACCATGTCTTCTTGAAGTGTAAAGTTGCATGGAGGGTTTGGTATATGTGCAACGCGTGGATAGGGATGAGTACGACGTTTCATTGGGATGCTAGAGTCAATTTTGAGTCATTTAAGTTAGGATGGGCAACACCAAAGATAAACAGGATGTGAGGTTGTATGTGGATAGCGGTGGTAGGGGAAATATGGGAAAAAGGAATCAAGTTATCTTTAAGAATGACAGAGTAGATTGTGTCAAAAATTTTCACGTTGGCACAACTCAAGGCGTGTACATGGATATCTAATCAAGAATATACAGTTGATATTACATACCCCCAATGGTATATGGACCCTAAGGAATGCTTGAGATCTCTCAGTAAGTAGAGGAGAAAGGGAAGGTGAAATAGATGGCAAAAGGACAGTGTGAGATTATGAGATATTGTTTAGGTAGGCTGCAATTTTTTGGGTAATGTTTATTTATAAGGGTGTTCGCTTAACAGGAGCAGTAGTGGTATTTAGTGAAGGAACCAATTAAGTATATGGTCTAATAAACTGTTCGGACTGATATTACTAACTTTATCTCTTTAGTAGATAATTTTTTTTTGTGGTTTGCAGGGAGGAAAACACGAGTCACATGATGGAATGAAAGTATAGATAATATTGACTCAAATGTATATTTGTATTTTGTACGAAATGATTAACATAAAGGAGGGTAAACTGGCTTAATAAACTATGAATCTAACTGAATGTAATAGAAAGATAGCAAAGATAAGAAACTATGTGATATGTATAATAGGGATTTTATCAAAAAGATGTATTTTAGTTGGGGGTGTTGTTAGGGGATGAGCCCTTTATGATATTTATTTTGCTGTCTAGTATTGGTTTGGAGTACAGGAAGCTGGTAAAGAACTTTTTAAGGTAAAAGGATTGAGACACCCCTAAAGTGTCTCAATTATTTAATTTATTCATTGTTGAGAAAAAAAAAAGAATTGTTAGAGATGGTGAAAAATGGGGTTTATCTCAAAAGGCAAGTCATTTTACGAAAATTATAAAACTCATAGTATTTTACGAAGGTTTTGAAACCTATGGTATTTTACGGAAATTCTTAAACTCCTGATATTTAATCGAAGTTCTGAAAGTCTTTTCCTAAAATTTAAAATTTTTTCAAAAAACACGTTTCCTAAGGATGATTTAAAGAAAAAAAACCTCCGACCCTAGATAAATGAGTTAATAAAAGTTTTAACTTGATGTGAAAATAAACCTGTTAATATAATTTTTGTTGTAGTGGTTTGTCCACCTGTTAATATAACTTTTTCCTGTAGTGGTTTGTCCACCTTTTAGTGTTTTAGAGATGTGGAAAAAGGGCATAGGGATATATTTGGATTCTCATAGCAAACTGGATTAATGCTACCTCTCATAGAGAAAAGTTCCATATTACTTCTGCCACTAAACGTTGGACATACAAGAATCAAACTCCATTTATTGTTCAGATTAAAACTCCTGGAATTCTTCATCCTCAGAAAATATCAAATTGAACTTAAGCTTTGGATCGCACAAGCTCTGATCCAAGGGAAAAAGGTTCATGATTAAAACCATATATATGTGTGTGCTCGAGGCTATATCAACTTTTTACCTCACTGTAATCATGTCCAAAAACATGTTTTATAAGAAAAAAACAAAAGATATAAAAAATATATTTAAGAACTGTAGTGTGTAAAGGGTGTGCATGAATTGCAAAATGCATAATACAGCTGTGTAAGTAATTAGTTATACACTGTTAATTGAATTGGGTTTGTAAACAGTAAGAATAATATTAATCAAACCACACTATAATAAAGTGCCAGGCCAAGCTGACGTCCATAAAAAAAATAATAAAAAGCAACAACATGAAAAACACATTTTATGTACACTACCTCTCCATGCAAATCCAAAATATTTTGACCATGCACGCGTCTTCTGTGTCAAGGCTTTTTACGCGATATCCCGTACCAAGAGAACTTAACATCATAATGCATATATTTAGTCAGAAGCTTTAGCAATGCTATAAATAGGCATCAAGTTTTGGTCATTTATCATAAACTTTTCCTCTAAAAACATTAGCCAAAGTACTTCTCCTTAGTTTCTTCCTTTTTCAGTTACAAAACTTTTCCAAATCATGGGTTACACCCCATTTCTTCTGTTGTCAAATCTTCAAAGCTCTTGGCCTTCTTTGCTTGCGATAATCACCTGCTTCATGATTATGATCAAAACCCTAAGGTCTAACTTCACAGAGAGTTATTCCAAGAAACAGAAGCCAAACCTCCCTCCAGGTCCCAAACCATGGCCTATAGTAGGCAACCTTCCTGAACTGCTTGCAAAAAAACCTGCATATAAGTGGATACATAATCTCATGAAAGAAATGAACACTGAAATTGCATGTATCCGCTTAGGAAATGCCTATGTTATCCCAGTCACATCTCCCACCATTGCTACTGAGTTCTTGAGAAAACAAGATGCAACTTTTGCATCAAGATCACTAAGCATGTCCACTGAACTCATCACTAGTGGATATTCAACAACAATTTTTGCGCCCTTTGGGGACCAGTGGAAGAAAATGAAGAAAATCGTAACCAAGGATTTGCTCTCTCCACACAAGCACCTATGGCTTCACGACAAAAGGACTGAAGAAGCTGATAACCTTATGTTTTACGTCTACAACAAGTGCAAAATGGTGAACGATGGTATTTCTGGCCTTGTGAACGTTAGGACTGCTGCAAGGCATTATTGTGGCAACCTTATCAGAAAAATTACTTTTAATGCAAGGTATTTTGGGGAGGCTAGAGAGGATGGAGGGCCCGGTTTTGAGGAAGTAGAACATGTCGATTCCATCTTTGATTTGCTCAACTACATTTATTCCTTTTCTGTTTCTGATTATATGCCATGCTTGAGGGCACTTGACTTGGATGGTCACGAGAAGAAAGTGAAGGAAGCTTTGAGCATCATCAAGAAGTATCATGATCCCATCGTTCAACAGAGAATCAAACAATGGAACGATGGATTAAAGGTTGATGAAGAGGACTGGCTTGATGTTCTCATCTCTCTGAAAGACTCCAACAATAACCCATCCTTAACACTGGAAGAGATCAATGCACAAATCATAGTAAGATACTTCACTTTTCTCTTACTTTGTTTTTTCGTACTTATACTAACACGTAAATGCAAATCATATTTCATGCGGGAGAGGGGTTTATAAACATACATTTATTCTCTTTTTCCATCCACTTTCACCTTCTTTCCTTTCTATCTTTCTCCTCTTTTCTTCTCAGCTCTATCAGTTTCTCGTTTTACCCTTTTCTTTTAACCTCCGTATAATTAAAAGTTTGTAAGATGGATTGGGATCATGTACGGTAGTTATAGATCATATACAATAATGTCTGATTTGGCTACATTTCATGCATGTTATAAAGATGAAATTTGAATTAAATATTCAAACTCTTTGTAGGAATTGATGCTTGCAACGGTGGACAATCCATCAAATGCTTTTGAATGGGCACTTGCTGAGATGATTAACCAACCAGAGTTGCTCCATCGAGCTGTTGAAGAATTGGACAGTGTGGTAGGAAAAGACAGGATGGTCCAAGAATCAGATATACCTAAGCTAAACTATGTGAAGGCTTGTGCAAAAGAAGCATTTCGTCTTCATCCCATCGCACCTTTTATTCCTCCCCATGTCTCTATGAGTGACACCATGGTGGGAAATTACTTCATCCCTAAGGGTAGCCATGTACTGCTAAGCAGACAAGAACTTGGAAGAAACCCAAAAGTGTGGAATGAACCCTACAAGTTCAAACCTGAACGCCACCTCAAGAGTGATGGAGATGATGTGGTTTTGACGGAACCAAATTTGAAGTTGATATCATTTAGCACAGGAAGGCGTGGGTGTCCCGGAGTGATGCTTGGAACCACAATGACAGTGATGTTATTTGCTAGACTGCTCCATGGCTTCACTTGGACTGCACCACCCAATGTTTCAACCATCAACCTCTCTGAGTCAGACCATGATATCCTTCTTGCACAACCACTTTTGGCAGTTGCTCACCCAAGATTACCACCACAGCTATACCAACTCTAAATTAAATCCATATTTAATTTATATAGACGCTGATATTTTAAAATGAAGCAATAGTTAATTGATTCAAATAAATCACAAAGGGAAGAAATAAATGAATGTATATGTAATAAATAAAAATTTGTTTGAATTTTTCTAATTAGTCCATGTTTTTAACACACAATAATAAAGTTAGTACTTATTAAAGTTATTGTTACAATAGCATTCATTTAACTATGAACTTGTATTGTTTATCTCAAATACTAATATTATGAATACCTTCTAACTTTTGTGACGAGATGTTAAATATAACATTATTACACTGCGGAATTGTTCAAATTTTTTCGAATATGACTTGGATTTAAATATATTGAAATAACTAAATAAAAATCATTATTTCTTCCTGTTTTGGGGTGTTTTTTTTAGGTCCTAAAACATAGTTGGGTTTGTGTAAAGGGTTGGGATACCTTTTTTTATCCTTCTTAATTTAATTTCATTCTTTATTAATAAAAAAAAAATTAAATAAAAATCATGTTCCATAATTCTAGGAACTATTATTTTTAACTGAATACTAAAATATTTTATCAACTAACTAATTCATTAATAACACAATAATATGCTATTAGCAATTGATTAATTCACTTCTTCGACTTGGAATTAAAACTTTACATCATTTAAGTTGTAGGAATAGCATGGTGTAATTAATTGATCAACAACTATTTTTTTATTAACAAAGAATAAAATTAAATTAAAGAGAGGTTTCAAAACCTTTATACAAGCTACATAAAATTCTACACACCAGTATTAAAAAGCTAAAACAGAAAACAGATTGGCTAAAATGACACAAGCCCATCCCATTCTCCTTCTAAAAAATATGATGTTGTAAAGCTCCACTAACAATTATTTATCAATTTATATTGAGAAAATAATATGTGGAAATGGACCTTCAATGGAGATGGAGAAGGGGGGCTCTGGAGTGGGAAGTTGCATTGTATGAAAACTTAATCAATGACATAAATGATATTCAAATGTGAAGATAAAAATGAAAGACAAATAGATATGGAAAAAAGAGTATACACTTTATGTGTGTATATAAGAAATTTTGAAAAATTAAAGCATTATCTTCACTACAAGAAACAAGAGAAATAGTATGGGTGCTAAAGAGACACAAACAGTCAAAAGTTCACACAAAATCGCTTTTAGCATAGGATCAAATGGAATAAATGCCATGATGCTAGCACTATTGTAGGGTGGAACTGAACAATTGACATAATATTAAAACAACTACTATAGAGAATTGTAATTGCATATAAATAATTGTCAATAATAATCCTAAAAATAGACATTAGTGTAATAATATTGGTAAATAATAATTAAATAATAAAATACATTACATATGGATTTTGGTAGTGATAATTCGTAGATAATGCTATATACGGATTTTAGCTGTTATGTTTTTTTTTTAGTTTGAATTCTCGTATAAATCAAGATATCAAAGTCATACCTAATGGTTTAACTTTGGCATGGAGGATTCTCAAAGGAAGAGTACCAACAAGAGATAATTTTCGAAGAAGAAAGATAACATTAACATCAATCTTATGCCTTTTATGTAACCAGGAAGAGAAAACAGTAAGTCATCCCTTTGGGGTATGCATGGTATCTTTCAAGGTATGGTCAAAGGTGTCTGAATGGGTAGAGATACAATCTGCATATCACCATGATATGAAACATCATTTGCATCTGTTTGTATTATTTCAGTTTAATGCAAAAAGGAACTGAGCTTGAAAAAGGGGTGTGGGTAGTGGTTGTATGGAGCATTTGGAACCATAGAAACGGAGTGATTTTTAAAGAAGGGAAGGTGAATGTAGAGGAAATTGTAAGTCTGGCTCAACTACAAGCGTAGAATTGGATGAGGAGAAGAATAAATAAATTTCAATTTTTTTATTCTAATTAGGTGTTATACCCCCTTAATTTTGAATTCAATCGTTAACATGAGTTTGATTTGTGAGTTATGATGTTTTGTATAGATAGGAGTATAAATAGATGTTGCTATAATTAATTAGTGTGTGTTGTGATGCAGATGATAGGTTAGACAACACAATATTCAATTCATGGTGGCAGCATCCAACATTACGTAGCACTGAAACAGTTTTGTTCTATTTTGGGCACGAGAGGGAGTTGTTTTTGCAGTTGCTGGACCTGAATGAAACTTGGGAAGAATGGAGTAAAGGTGTGATGTAGATCAAGACTGGAAGTGTTATTATGCAGTTGTTTAGAATTATGTTATGGAGCTGGAGTGGAAGTGGAAGGAAGATGGAATATATGGTAATGTAAAGGGAGCAGTTTGAATTATTTGGGAGAATTCATCTTACATGCAATCAAACTCATACACACAACAACCTTAATGATTACCCTGTTCAGTATAAGCACCAGCTTGGATCCAAGCATATCTTGGAGCATAGGGAGAATGAAGGAGCAACTAGCATGGAGACACAATCTACATTGATGATTACAACGGGGGCAACTATGCGCTGGCATGGACTGAAGCAGCCAAGGAATCCAAGAACAGATGGCCATCATACATCACTCAGGCCCCATCCAACCTGGAATGAAATTGATTTTTCTTTGGAGGAACCATATGGTGGCATGCTCATATTGAATGGATAAGAGCCACTATCTATGGTGCTATGTTCTTACCATCATAACCTCACTCTTCTTGTGTTGATGATGTGTACACCAAGCCATTGACAAGGTACTACATCCGCATATCAACCGGACAAGCTATGGATGTATTGTTGCATGCCAACCATGAACCTTTTCATTTTTCTAGTTGCAAAGGCATTCTTAAGTGGTGTTGGTGTATACTGCATTATGCAGGAGCCTGTTGCATAATCTGCGGGAAGTAAACTTTATCAAATGCTATGTTCTTTTTTGTTTTTGGCAGTAGTTTGCCGTGTCTATGAATATGAAAGCAAGAGAGAGAGGTTGCATACAGTTGTATAAGGGTTAAAGCCACTTCAGAAATGTCCATTTTTTATTCTTTGTTGATAAAATAATATCATAATAATTTATGATTTCTAGAAAAATAATTAAATAAAAAATAATTTTAAAGATAAAAAAATTATTATTTTTAAAGAAATAATTAAATAAAAATTAATTTTAAAAATAAAAAATAATTAGTTGATATATTAACTAATTTAGATAATTAGATATCAATTAAAAAATTATTTATCAATAACAAAAACTAATTTAAATATTAATAATTTTTGTAATCTCAAAAAAAAAATATAATTTAGTAAATACAACAATTAATTATTTTTGTCTATTTCTATTTAATAGTAGTTTATCAATAAAAAATTTCGATTATTTGTTGAGTTATTTTGCAGGACTGTAAGTTTTTCATGCATTGAAAAATGTCCTGAATTTTCTCAACTTTATTTTATTATATTAATTTTTTATATAAAATAATTTTAGTATACAGATTTATCTCGTTTGAATTTTGTTTTGGGCTAAACCGTGTCTTCTAGCGTGTTAATGTTACACATATGTATTCTTTAATAACAACCAAAAAAAATATAAGGTAAATATGTTATCCTGTGGATGATACCACTTTCCATTATCAATTTTAAAATGAAAATTTATCACTATGACAATTATGAATTAATGATTTTGCTTCACGTAATGTTCCTGATCGTTACACTTTGTCATACTAAAAGTTTTTATAAATTTTATTAAGGTTTTTAAATAATAATTTTTTTAAAAGAATTTAAAGTCTAATTAAAATGAGAAGCTAGTTTGAGTAACTTATCATAAAATGACTTTTTTCGAAAAGTAACTTTAATTATTCTAAATAAGCATAAATTATTTTTTTGAAATTCTATAAAAAGTAATTACAAGATTATTTGCATTAGAAATTTTTTAATGAATAAAAAGTGAGCCACATAGTATCACAATAATGCATATTTGAGAAATTATATAAACGCTTTGCACTAAAACTATAAAAAAAATAATTAAAACGTGAATGGGAACATATTGATTTGGACCACGTATGTGTGTTTTTGTCTACTCCTACTCCATAAGTGTCGTACTTCATGCTTACGAGGTCCATTTAAATTTCAATCCTCGCATTTTTCTATTGGTTGTTTGTCAATAATGATAGTTTATATATTTTTTATAAAAAAAAATTAATTAATTAAATAAAATATTTTAAGAGTGTCAATATTGTTAATATAGTCTCACATGGTTTAATGGAACGATGGTAGATGTGTTAGAAGTTTTTGCCTCAGCACAAGTAAATGTTAGGTCTTGGATTGCTGCAAAGTCTTGCGAAGTTTATTTTTTCTACCCTGTTGGGTTATGGATCCTTTGACCTGTATACGACTGATTCAGTAAAGCTAGTTATCGCTTGATTTGGTTGGTCCTTTGTCTAACGGTTTTGCGTGCCAAGTTAGGAGTTGGATTCTCTGTGTTCTTGTAAAAGGGTTGGACCACCTGAAGTGGTTTCCATTTATTTATTTTTTATTGCTGATAAAAAAAAAGAGTCGATGTCAATGATAGTTTATATTTTTTTTCTCATCTATTGAAGTACTTTTTAAAAACAAAATAAAAAAAATAAGTTTCTAAATTAGTTTCTATTATTGTTAAATAGTTTCTAAATTGGTATCTAATTAGCAACCAATGTTTTAACTACCAATTATTTAGAGCAACCAATGTTTTAACTACCAATTATTTAGTTTCTAAATTTGGTTTCTAAAACCTTGGTTGCTAATTAGATACCAATTTAAGAATTATTTAACAATAATAGAAACTAATTTAGAAACTAAAATTTTGTTTAATTTTTAAAATGGTCTCTAATTTATTTACTATTGCAACTAATTATTTTGGTTTCTAAAAATTAATTTCTATTTCATGATTTTCTTGCAGTGAGAACACCGACTTTTAAAGTAAACAAGATAAAAAGGAATTTTCTTCTTAAATTTATATAAGACCGTTTATATAATAATTCTTGAATTTTCAATAACAATGACTTTTAACCAATAATATGTTGGGCCATCAACTAACAAATCAAAATTACACAAAGACAAAAAGATCAGTCTCCTCTATCTGCTTAGAAAAAAACAATTGCTGCACTAATATACAAAAATTACCTACAAACTTAGTGTTGACGGATTACCTTCCACCCAGCTTCACACCTTCTCCCGTATTGGTCCTTCACGTCAGATATGTGTCCATTATGTTTCCAACATAACCATGTTATTAGACCTACAACTAAAAGTTTTAACATTTTTATTATATTTTAACAATGTTTTGTATTTGTTTTACATCAACAATAGTCTTCTTTACTCGCGTTTGTTTTTTCAAATTACATTCTATTAATATTTTAATTTTAATTTATTAATCAAATTTCTTAAATAAAACAACATATGAAAATAAATTTTTTTTATAAACTACATAACAAAATTTAAAAACTTCAAAATGAAAGTGGTACATATAATCCCTATAATAAAAAAAAATAAGAAATGAAACATGCAAATGAAACTGTTGTATAAAATACATTTTTTACTTCTTTTTCTACCTAAATATGGAAAGTATATCATTTTTTTTTTAAACACAACACTTTTCATACACATAATTAACTCTGAAATGTTTTCAAAATCAATAATTTTAGAACAAAATTGTACCCTATAGTAAACAAAATGCACCATGTCGTCACCCATAATTCTTGTCTATCCCAAGCATCTTTATGCATGAACTTTTGACATATTGTACAACAAATATCTATTTTTCTTATGATTTGTAATAGTGTAGGTAGTTTCTTTGGTTATAGTAGGGTTTGTTTTGTGTGTATTGGTTAGACTAAAGACTGATTGTTTGAACACGGACATGATAGTAGGGGTTGGGTTTTGGAGTGGTTCGTCATTCCTTTCTTTTGAGATTTGGTTTAAAGGTATGAAGAGCCTGATTGAACACTTGCTGAGCAGGTTGGCTTTTGTCACTTTGTGTATAAGGGTTGGAACACCCTGAAGTTGTTGGAATTATAATGGCTTAAATAAGATGGGGAGAGGGTGAATTGTTTATCAAAAGATTTTCGCAAAGATTGAATATATCACAAATCACAAATTAAGCAATCAAGGAAAACAATCAACCAATGTAAAAGAAACTGTTTGTAGAATTTCAATCGGTTGAGACTTTGTTTTAACCGGTTGTTTATGGTAGTAACAAAAGCAAAATTAAAACAAACAGTTTATAATCAGTGAGAGAGAGAGTTAGATTACTCAACCAATTTATATTGGTTCACTCAATCTTGAGCTACATCTAGTTTCCAGAACAACCACTGGGTTCCACTAGTAACCAATCATAGATTACAATTCACACAACCACAAAGAAGTGATCTTGATACAACAATAACCACTCACCCTCTTTGCAAAATACACCCTTAGTCAGAACACCCTCTGATTTTACAGGATTTCCACACACTTTACAGATTTATAAAAGAACAAACACTAGTACAAAATGTATAAACAAGTGCGGTTTATTTAGTGCGGCTTTGCGCTCAAACGCTTTTGTAAAAAATGCAGTGACATTTTTGTAAGTAAGTTCATTTACAAGTGCGACTGTTTGTACAACCGCCATTTCTTCGGAAAAAATCTTGCATAGAACATCATTAATTCTTACGACTTTAAACAGGTTTGCCAAAGCTCCCAATGACATTCTGATGCGAAGTCTGAAAAATTCAAGAATCTTCCGTGAAGTTGTTGCTTCGTACACCTCAATGAAAGTTCCAACAAGAGACACTACAAGCTCAAAGCATTGATTGCTTCCAGAAATTCAAAGGAATTCCTCTACAGTGAACCCACACAAGTTTATCCACTACCTCAAAAGACTCAAACCAAGGAACTATAGAGTCAGAAATGTCGTTCAATCATTCTTTATTTTTTTCCATATAAGCTTTTCTACATAACCCTCCACATCACTTGATAATAAGACATACTTCGGATCTAGGTATCTTAGCCGCACAAAGTTGAACCCTCCCATAAGAAAACTCTCCTTCACTACCTTTATGTTTGAAGCTTTAGAAAGACTCCCGACAAAACAGTCCTCTAACACAACATGTTTAAACTATTTTATATGTAGTTCTTAAAAAAAAATCATTTATATTTTTGGTATTATATACGAGAAACTTTATCATTTTAATATAAAATTTTAAAGAAATTATCAAAATAAATAAATTGTAGAAAAATTATGAAATTAAATAAATCATGTTTGGGAAGCCACGATTTCACTTTTTTTATTTCTAACAAATACAGAAGTAATATTTGAGCTGCATAATTTCATTTTATATATTTTTTTATTAAAATTATGTTTGATATACAATGAACACACCAATCACTCCTGCTGTCACAATTATACTCTAAAACTTTGGCCTGCTTCCCAATACTGGTAGGATCAAATTTGTATCCTTCTGATACATCTCCCCTCATCCATATCTGTTAGCACCAACAGGCCTACAAAAAGCTGCATAATTTGTATCCTTCTGTTACTTAACTCGTGTACGTTGTTCATTCTTTCTTCACCACAATTTTATTAGTTTGCTCTGCGCCTCACAAGTACTTACACATTTTCCATTTGTTTTACATTGTTCCTCGCGACACGTCGCATGTCAATTATATTGATTTGAGCAATGATATATGGACAACTTGCTCCACTATACAACTCTTCATTGATGATATAAAAAAAAGGGTATTTTTATCATTTCATACAAAAGTTAAAATTTTAGGTAAAGAAAGAGAATTGTATACTGGAGCTAGATTGTCATTGTATAATTTTCCTACTGATTTTTACACCTCTCATCTTCCAACAACACACAGTATATTATAAAATATATCAACAATTATTTACAACTTCCATCAAATTTGAGATTTTTTTTTTCAAAAATAAATAAATTAAACAAATATAAAATATTTTAGAGTGTTTCATCATCAAATTTGGGATCTTCATAACAGTTCTTTAGTTTTATGCTTTTCGAGATTTTTTTTAATGTTAATAGAGAACTACCTTATTCTCTATCAACAGTTGGTGACAGAGAGATATTATTTTGTTTGTTTTTCTTGAAGATTATGCTGTTCATAACCTCTACTATACGTTATAGGGTTAGAATATCTTTAAAATATCTTTTTTTTTAAATTGTCACTACAAGAAAAAATATGAAATAGAAATCAATTTTAGAAAAAATAAAATAGTTACTATACTAATTAAATTAGAGACCAAAAACTAGAAAAAAAAATTGGTTTCTAAATTAGTTTCTTGTTAATAACGGTTTCTAAATTGATATCTAATTAACAACCAAGGTTTTAACTACCAATTATTTAGTTTCTAAATTTGTTAGAAAAAACGTTGATTGCTAATTAGATACCTAGAAACCATTTAACAATAATAGAAACTAATTTAGAAACCAAAAAATCTTTAGTCTCTTAAATTATCTTTAATTTAGTCACTATAGTAACTAATTATTTTTTGTCACTAAAAATTAGTTTCTATTTCATGATTTTCTTGTAGTGTATAGTGATAAAGGGTGTATATCAAATGGAAAATGGATAATTCAGTTGTGTAATTAATTAATTATGCAAGTAGATTCTCAAGGTTATTCTCTTTATCTGTTCTTAAGGAAG
Source organism: Phaseolus vulgaris (assembly GCF_051622355.1). Lineage (NCBI taxonomy): Eukaryota > Viridiplantae > Streptophyta > Magnoliopsida > Fabales > Fabaceae > Phaseolus > Phaseolus vulgaris. The sequence goes on from NC_143503.1 coordinate 25,576,433, forward strand.
CAAACATATGTGAATGTGGATCAAGGATTAACGGAATCTGGGAGTGGAATTTAAGGTGGAGAAGGGGTTTTTTTTTCGCTTGGGAGGAGGATCAAGAAAGACAACTCTTAGAGACGATTACTAATAGGAGAATAGAGTCAGATATAAGGGATAAATGGATTTGAAAGGATAGAGAGACAACAGGATTTTTAGTCAAGTTTGCTTACGGTTTATTAATGGGAGAAGGAGGAGAGGAAAATTTGAGATTTTACAATTCTTTCTGGCGGATTAAAGCGTTGCCTTCAGCTCATGTCACAACTTGGAAGGTGATTGAAAACAGGGTAGCCACGAAGGTAGATCTAGAGAGATGAGGGATTCAGATTGAGAATAATATTTGCAGCTTATGCAGGCTATCAGAGAAGTCAACAAATCATCTTTTCTTCGGTTGCAGGGTTGTTTGGAGAGTTTGGAACCTATGTTATGACTGGTTACGATTGAATTCAGTTGATCTTATTGTTCCCGAGTCACATATTGAACATTTCAAGTTTTTGGATGCACCTAATTCAGTTAATTTTATTATGGATAATATTTGGATAGCTTTGAATAGCGAGATTTGAAGACACATAAATAATTGTTTGTTTAAAGGAGGAGTGATTGGTCATATCAAAGTATTTTCTCTAGCACAGGTCAAGGTTTGGTCCTGGATAATTCTAAGATACCATCAATGAGTTTCTCGTTCTCTGAATGGTGTCTAGAACTCCTGGTATGTATGTACTCGATTTAATAATTGTGCAGTATTTTGTCTTTGGTTCTGTTTTAGCGTTGGATAAGGAACTAGAGGATTAATATGTGGATTTTAGAAAAGAAGAGGGAAAGGAATTTTTATCTCTTGTTCTCGGTATGAGAGTTGGACCACCCCTTAAGTGGACCGATTTATCTTAATTGCTTATTGCCTATAAAAATAATAATTAATTATGCATTGTTAACTAATTTGTGTCCGAAAATAATACAAAAAATAATTGACGCCACACCATTTAACAATCCATTCTTTATTAACAAAAGTATTATTAAAAGATTATTTTTTTAAAAGAAGCATTTATTTCCAACGATGAAAACTTTAAGAACAAACAAAGGTACAGAAAATAAAAAAAAAAGTATAATAAATCACGAAAAATAAGGATATTTTTACATAAAACTTTCACTGTAATTTGGCAAGAAAGGTATCTTTTGTAAATATTTATTATTATTTACTTTAAATAGAAATAATAACTGGTTAAAAATAATAATTAATCGATTAGTTAAATAAAATATAATAAATATTTCTTCTTTTATTCTAACATAATAAATAATGGAAATATATAAATGTAAATAATAATTAACTATTTATAAATATATTTTTGTTACATTATAATAAAAATTAAAAAATAATAATAAATAAAATGAAATTCATATAATATTCTGTTAATATATGTTTTATATTAAAAATTAAATAATTAAAATAAAAAATTAAAATTAATTAATTGAAATATTAAAATGGCTTATTTTACTGTATCTTTTTCTTGATTGAAAATTTATTTTAACTTTAATTTATATTTTTGAAAACTAATTTTTTACATAAACTATTTAAAAAAATATCTTACAATAGCACTCTAAATAATAATATTAAAATGTAAAAATAAATTAACACACTACACACATTTTATGTACTCTTCCACTCCATGCAAATCCAAAAAAGTTTAACCATGCACGTGGTTTTGGCTTTTCACGATATATCCCGTACTAAGAATTTAACATCATAATGCATATCTTTAATATTCGTATGCAGCAGCTTTAGCTGTGCTATAAATAGGCATCAAGTTTTGGTCATGGATCACCCTTTTTCTCTAAACACCTTAGCCAAAGTACTTCTTCACCTTTCTTTCTTTCCTTTATCAGTTACAAAACTTTTCCAAATCATGGGCTACACTCCATTTCTTCTGTTGTCAAATCTTCAAAGCTCTTGGCCTTCTTTGCTTGCGATAATCACCTGCTTCATGATTATGATCAAAACCCTAAGGTCTAACTTCACAGAGAGTTATTCCAAGAAACAGAAGCCAAACCTCCCTCCAGGTCCCAAACCATGGCCTATAGTAGGCAACCTTCCTGAAATGCTTGCAAACAAACCTGCATATAAGTGGATACATAATCTCATGAAAGACATGAACACTGAAATTGCATGTATCCGCTTAGGAAATGCCTATGTTATCCCAGTCACATCTCCCACCATTGCTACTGAGTTCTTGAGAAAACAAGATGCAACTTTTGCATCAAGATCACTAAGCATGTCCACTGAACTCGTCACTAGTGGATATTCAACAACAATTTTTGTGCCCTTTGGGGACCAGTGGAAGAAAATGAAGAAAATCGTAACCAAGGATTTGCTCTCTCCACACAAGCACCTATGGCTTCACGACAAAAGGACTGAAGAAGCTGATAACCTTATGTTTTACGTCTACAACAAGTGCAAAATGGTGAACGATGGTATTTCTGGCCTTGTGAACGTTAGGACTGCTGCAAGGCATTATTGTGGCAACCTTATCAGAAAAATTACTTTTAATGCAAGGTATTTTGGGAAGGCTAGAGAGGATGGAGGACCCGGTTTGGAGGAAGTAGAACATGTTGATTCCATCTTTGATTTGCTCAACTACATTTATTCCTTTTCTGTTTCTGATTATATGCCATGCTTGAGGGCACTTGATTTGGATGGTCACGAGAAGAAAGTGAAGGAAGCTTTGAGCATCATCAAGAAGTATCATGATCCCATCGTTCAACAGAGAATCAAACAATGGAACGATGGATTAAAGGTTGATGAAGAGGACTGGCTTGATATTCTCATCTCTCTGAAAGACTCCAACAATAACCCATCCTTAACATTGGAAGAGATCAACGCACAAATCATAGTAATATACTTCACTTTTTCTTGGTTTGTTTTTTCGTACACTTATACTAACACGTAAATGCAATTCATATTTCTTGCGGGAGAGGGGTTTATTTATAAACATACATTTATTTTCTTTTCCATCCACTTTCACCTTCTTTTCTTTCTATATTTCTCCTCTTTTCTTCTCACCTCTATCAGTTTCTCGTTTTACCCTTTTCTTTTATCCTCCATAGAATTAATAGTTTGTAAAATGGATGGGATCATGTACGGTAGTTCTAGATCATATACAATATTTTCTGATTTGGCAACATTTCATTTCATGCATGTTGTGGAGATGAAATTTGAATTAAATATTGAAACTCTTTGTAGGAATTGATGCTTGCAACAGTGGACAATCCATCAAATGCTTTTGAATGGGCACTCGCTGAGATGATTAACCAACCAGAGTTGCTCCATCGAGCTGTTGAAGAATTGGACAGTGTGGTAGGAAAAGACAGGATGGTCCAAGAATCAGATATACCTAAGCTAAACTATGTGAAGGCTTGTGCAAAAGAAGCATTTCGTCTTCATCCCATTGCACCTTTTATTCCTCCCCATGTCTCTATGAGTGACACCATGGTGGGAAATTACTTCATCCCTAAGGGTAGCCATGTACTGCTAAGCAGACAAGAACTTGGAAGAAACCCAAAAGTGTGGAATGAACCCTACAAGTTCAAACCTGAACGCCACCTGAAGAGTGATGGAGATGATGTGGTTTTGACGGAACCAAATTTGAAGTTGATATCATTTAGCACAGGAAGGCGTGGGTGTCCCGGAGTGATGCTTGGAACCACAATGACAGTGATGCTATTTGCTAGATTGCTCCATGGCTTCACTTGGACTGCACCACCCAATGTTTCAACCATCAACCTCTCTGAGTCAGACCATGATATCCTTCTTGCACAACCACTTCTGGCAGTTGCTCACCCAAGATTACCAACACAGTTATTCCAACTCTAAATCAAATCCATATTTAAGTTATATAGGCGTTGATATTTTAAAATGCAGCAATAGTTAATTGATGCAAATAAATCACAAAGGGCCGAAATAAATGAATGTAAATGTAATAAATAAAAACTTTGTTTGAATGTTTCTAATTGTCCATGTCTTTAACAGAGTAATATAGAATAAAATTAAATTAAGAGGGACATTTTAGAAATGTACCAACACATACAAAACAAAGGTAGATAGTAGGGGTGATAAAGCGGGTCGACTGTCTCGCATAGGCCCGCCTGCATACAAAATGCGGGTTGGTTTTCATGATGCGTCTCACATGCGGGTTGGTCCGCGGGCCGACTCGTTTTTTTTTTTTGGAACGTAGACGAGGAGTGGAGACAGTAGCGGAGCGGTAGTAGCGCGCAACATTTTCAGACGAAGCCATGCAGAGTCGTAAGCGGAGTGAATGGCGGCGTTGCAAAGGAGAGTGCGTGTTGTGTGCGAACAGCGTAACTGTGTTGTGTTTTGAGTTCAGTTTAGGAGTGCATTTTATTGTTCAATGTATTTTTTTTAGCATGTTAGAGAGTTTAATTCTCATTTAATTGTGATCGTCTAACTTGTGTTAGACGGTTTAATGATATGATTAGATTGTCTAAGGGTTAGACACTCTAATCCTCCTTAACTATGAGTATCTAACCATTGTTAGACAATCTAATTCTCATTTAATTATGAATGGAAATTTGTTTTTAGACAATCTAATGATAATTAGACTCTCTAAGTATTATATACTTAATCCTCATTTAATTGTGACTGTCTAACTCATGTTAAAAAGTCTAATTCTCATTTAATTGTGATTGTCTAACTCATGTTGCACGGTCTAATAATAATTACATTGTCTAAGGGGTAGAAACTTTAATCCTCCTTAATTACCATGTTTAGACGGTCTAATGATAATTACACCATCTAAGTATTACATACTTTATTTATCATTTCATTGTGACAACATTTAATTCTATTCCTAGCACTCAAATATGTTAAGTATTATTGATTAGGTTAGAACCCTAAAAATACTTGTTGAAGATGGATGAAGCCTCTTCTCTACCTAGTGTTAGTGTGTGTTTGATGTAGAAAAATAACTAGTTTGTTGTAAAGTTTGTAATAGGTTTAGATGATCTTGTATGTAGGCTTGTATTTGTGTAAGGTTGCCTTTTGCTGTATGACCCATCCTAGATGCCTAACCAAGTCTAGATCAAGCACATGATGTGGTTAAAGGGTTTTTGAAAAGCTTTTAAAAGTGCTCTTAAAAGTTTTAAATCAGTGCAAAAATAAATCTGTTTTATGGAGAAAGAATCGGTTTATTTCTTCTCTGTTAAAAGGGCTTTTCTAAAATTCTGTTAGGGCACCACAAGCAAAGCATAGTTAGTTATTTCAGTTAAAGCTGAGCTGGCCTGTTTGCTATATTTTAATCTGTTTCACTGTGAAAGAACAAGTTTATTCTTTGGTCAGCTGAAAGGTTTTTTTTCAAGTTAGTTAGGGCACCAAAGGTACAACTCAGACAGTTATTTCAGTTAGCTGAGTTGGCGGTTTTCACAAAATAAATCTGTTAAGTTCAAAAATGAATCTGTTGTTTTCATAACTGCTTTTCAACTGTTTTTTGAAAAGAAGTTAGAAACTGTTTTCTATATAAAGAAAAGTCTCTCTCACATGAAAAGGGGCCGAGCAATTACGTTTTTGACAGAGATCAAACATTTTCCATGTGAGAAGAAGGATTGAAAGTTTTTTGAAAGGTTTTCCAAAGAGATTCTCAAGTGTGCTTGTTCTAGGAAACCTTTGATCTTGGTGAAGGTGCTGGTGCAGTTCTGCAGCAAATTGAACTACTGGTTTTGAGTTCTTGCATCTTCTTTTCAGGTGTAATCTTTCCTTTATTCTGGTTTGTAAAGGTGTAAGTGTTAGTCACTCCTTGATAGGGTTTCTTGGAGTGCAAGGTGTGCTGAAATAGGGTTTTTCAGCATTGATTGTGTTGTTCTTGTAGTGTTCAAGAACTGCTGTGTTTGTAAGTAATTGGTACTGTTTTTAGTGGATTCCACCTTGGGGTAAGGTGAGACTGGACGTAGCTCTGTATGAGTGAACCAGTATAAGAACTTGTGTGCCTTTTCTTCTCATCCCTGCACTCATTTCTGGTTTTGCTTAATTCTGTCAAGAACTAAATCTGTTCTTTTGAAATTGAATCTGTTAATTCTGGGTTTAAGTAAAAACTGTTCTTCCTGATTTGTTAAAGCTCTCTAATCACAAACAAGGAAATTGTATATGATAGTTTAAGTGATCTGTGAACAAACAGTCTAATCATTAAAATCTGAGAAAGAATCATTCTACTTAAAACCTTGTGTTGAGTAAATTTGTTTGATTTCTAAGCATAGTTGTATCCTTCATCCTCAGAATATTCAGCTTATTTGATTCTGTTATAATCCTCTGTTGATCACAATTTTATATTGAACAAATTCAAATTGTGCTAGACTGCTCTGAAGAATCAATCTGTTTCATGTAAAAATAATCTGTTCTTTTTGCCTCTGGTATACTGAAAATTGTGTGTTCTTGTGAAAATTTTATAAGCTCAATTCACCCCTCCCCTCTTGAACTTAGACACTAATAGACCCAACAATACTTTCCAGTCAAATTTAAGATTCTAGATCAAGAATTAGAAGAAAAACAATAATACCAATAATCAATCAAGAACAAAATATTATTCAAATATCACCTCACTACATAAGAGTTTGAACATATTACTCTAAATTCCAAAAGGTAGAATTAGCCACTCATGATGACTATTACACACAAGGAAAGCATGAAAAGAAGATCCACGATGTTTCTCCTTGACGACTGCCTCCTCGAATGTTTCTCACACCTCTTATTCTCCCAATTGGGTTACAAGTCACTTAATGGTGTTTTCCTCTCAATCCTGCATACTAGGGTTATCCTCAAGTCCCCTATTTAACATAATTTTCGTGGGCTTAAGTGGATTCTCGCTCAAGCGAGAATGGGCTCGCTTGAGTGAGCAAAACGACGTCCAACCCAACTTTACTGGTGCTATCTTGTTCAAGCGAAATATAGTTCGCTTGAGCGAGCCCCCTGGTGGTGAGATGGTTCTTTTGCGCGTTTGGCAACTTGGTGAGTGTTGATGCATTTCAACTTTTCATTTTTAGCTTTGTATATTCTCCTTTTGCCCAATCATCTTCATACTCCCATAAAATCTTGAAATTAATATCAAAATTGGATATAAATCGTTTTTATTCAATTACAAACCATAAAATATGTAAAAATGTAAAAATTCATAAATTAAGAGTTATTTTATACTTACTTTAACAATTAATATTCGTAAGTGTCTATATTTTAATATGAAATATCATGTTATACTAATAGAAAAAAATAATCAATAACAATTTATTATGACAGTTGAATATTACCTATCATAAAAAAATGATATTGTGGCATTTCTGTAATAAATGTTAACTTTATTATTTTAGATAAAAGTAAAAATGAGACAATAACTACTTAATATGTATTTTTTTTAGGACCCTAGTAATAACTAGTTTCTTCTAATTTTAACTTCTCTTTTCATTCTTGAATGCAAATTGAGCGTTGAGCGCTAAAAATTGTTGCAATTGAAAAGCGCTAGAAAATACAGCAGGTTCGATTAGAACCGCATCAGAAAAAAGCACAAATTCTCTGGTCCGATCAAAATCGTGGTGGTGATAGTGATGGAGAACGCTCCTTTGACCATGTCCTCGGGTGGCCCAAACCCTCGCGCCCCGACATCGACGGCTTCACAATCGAACCCTTTCTCCGTCGCGGCTGTCACCATCTCCAACGACGCCGTCTTCATCGAAACCAACCCCGACCACTCGTTCCAAGCCATCCGCGAGCAAATATTCGAATCCAATGATACAATCCTAATTCCAGCCCCAATGAACGGCTTCGCGCAGCAAGCAGAGTCCATCCTCCCTAGCATGGACAAAACCGTCATCTGCGGCTTCAAATCCTAAACCCTCCCCGTCTACGCCAAACTCGCCACCCACTTCGTCATTTTGAATAACTGGTTCGCTTCGGTTCCGACTTCAACCCAACCGAATCGGTTCTACATCACTACGCCCTCAAGTGAATCTCCCGAACAATAGGCGGCAATTTACATCCCACAGTAACTTCCATGCTGGTGTGAATGACCTATTTATCTCTCAGGTATTCTCTTTCATTGATTATGGTTATGGAAACTGGAATTTCTGTATGTATAATATAATCCTTTTTCCACAGGCTTTAATAGAAAATACACAAGCAAATGAAATATTGAAACAGGCTCCTTTCTTGATACGATTTACGAGCAGGGTTAAAATATACTCTGCAAGAAACTCTTTTTTGACTTTGATTTGATTTCTGGTTATCCTTGTATTATTTATTTACAATAGATAGCTGCAACTGCAAGCAAGGTTTTGGAGTTCCTGTATCATAATATGTCACTGCATTGGTAATATAATGATTTGCACTTTTGTGGCACACACCAAATTGATACATATCTTAAACTTGAACTGGTGTAGCATCTTCTACTCCTTAACAACGGAAGATACCTATAATCTAACAGCTGGAGATTGTTTTAAGCAGATCAGGTTTATCAAAGTGGTTATGTTGAATCACTACAACAAGCTGTATTGAGGCATATCTTGATTTTATTTATAAATTTAAACCTTGTTATATTACCTAGGTTATTTTCACAGATATTTTGGCTTAATCCTACCAACATAGCTTCTGCATGTTAGAGGCTAGACACATATTTCTTGATAAGGGTTGACGGAAAGCTATGTTTGGAGGTGGTCTTATATTAGGTATTTCTGCAGAATCAGATAGGACTAAACCAATGACACTATTTGTTCAGGTTTTGTATTTATTAGACACATGTTACTGTAGAATATATCATAATAGTTTATATTTTTTGGATGCATTCAGGATGAGTTTTTCTTGCATCAATTTTGAGGAAGATTAGCTCAGTTTTCTTCGTTTCATGGTTTGTCTGTGGTGGAATTGGAATTGGAATTAGCTCTAATTTGATCTTTTGTGATTTTGAATTGGAATTGCTTGTTTGCTACAATATTGTTCATCCAGTCAATGTAATACTTACTTTATAATTTAAGAGTACCTATGGAAAATTTGTCTGAAAAAAGTTGGATGACTAAAGTATGTTTTGTTTATTTTCTCAATGCAAAACGCTTAATTGAAGTTGGTTTTCGGTTTTAGTTTTTATAAAAAGGAATGAGACAGAGTTGTGTTTCGATTATTACTTCTGGACTCAACAAATAGAGCAAATTATGATATTTATTACTTAATCACCCAAATAGGCAGGTTTAAAAATTCTTTAAATTAGATTAGGTGGATAATACCCAAATATTTTGACAGTTGAGTTGCTGTCATCCAAGATTGTGTGGGATCATCGAAGGTTGCCTTCAACAAAGATAAGATATTGGTGTTTCTTCATGGCTTTGCAAATCAATTTCTTTCTGGGGGATACCATGGTATGCCTTTTGTTCTCAAATAAATTGTATTATTTACAAATATATTTATTTCTTTTGGTTTCCACTTGTAAAGCGAAGTAATCTCACAACAATTTGAATCTGTATCAGTGAATGTATCGAAAGGGAACATCCTTCAATTCAAATAAGTGATGTTGTTTTCTTTCAAGTGGCTGAATTTGTCACTGTGTTTCAGTTTTATAAGTGTTTAACTTCTAAGGTGAGAATGATAATATAAGAATTTCAATCTCTCTCAACATACGTTTCTCTTGTCCTCATTCAAGCTGAAATACTTAACATTGCCCCCCTTGATTACAGGTATTCAATGCAAATTTTTAAGCATTCATGGTCTGGAACAGGAAAAATTTCTGATTCATCTGAATGATAGAATTTAATTGATTCTCCATGCATATTTTCCTTTCATTTCACATTGAATTTAATTAGCTGGTGGTCCCAAAGGTTAACACATTTGTTTTTTCCTTTCATTTGCAGGACATATTTTCAGTCAATATTTTATCTATATTTAAGATAGAGATATAGAAGACATTAGGATTAGGATGTAATAAACTTTTTTTTTTTTTTAAGTGTTTCCGATAAGTTGTAAAATTTGTTAGTTTATTTAAATATACAACTTAGTTTTTTTGCACAATGTTTATTGGATAATATTATAAAAGAATTAGTTTGTTTGAAAATTGTATATTATTATATGCAGGTTGACGAACAATTAATGAATAGAGAAAACATGATAAAATAAATTGATTTTTTTTTAAAAAATATTAATTTATTATGATGATTAAAATATTACTTGTTATAGAAAATAATACATTTTATGACGGTTGAAATATTATATTTCTATATTTTTTTATTTGGATATAATTTTAACTCAGAAAAAAGGGAAAAAATTAAAAATATATTAGAATTTTTTATATGATGTATCTCTTAAACTGACATAAAAAGGTGAATTTTCTACGAAGATTCTGCGATTGTTATATATGTAAAGTATAATTTTTTTATGTTTCCTATATATATGAAGGTTCTAAAATTATTAAAAAAAAGTCTATTTTAATTGTCATTAAAATATTTTTTTCTTAATGTTATAATTTATTTTAAATATGGTAAATAATAATTACTTTTAACACATTTATCTATATATAATCAAGATAATTTATTTTATATATATAGCATCAATTATAAATTAACAATAATAAATTAAGTATGAAAATAATGATGTATTTTTTGCACATTTTTTACAAATAATGTAATATAAAAAAGTTATATTTTATTATTTCCGTGAGAATCAAATTAAATAAATAATTAAGTTTTTTTTATGACAATTAAAAATAACATAAATATTTTTAATTTTATCATGAAATTCATCAAAAATATTATTATTTTAATATAATTCAAATATATATACAATAAAATATTTTAATATTTCATTATTTTCTCTAATTATATCAAATTGTACACCTATCACACATCATATCCATATATTTAATTATACTATTTCACACACATCACCAATCATATATAAATAATAATAAAAAATAAAATTTAATTAAAATTTAAAACTTATTATTTTTCAAAAATACACGTGAAAGTTAAGTGCACGAAAATTAAAATAAATAATTATTTACTTGACTCAACTAAATCTTCATACACTTATTATAAATTTAAATTTAATTTAAAAATATATTTAATATTTAAAATAAACTTTCATCATCTTAATATTTTATTATTATTATTTATATTTCTTGTTCGTAGTTGTTTAGCCAACACACTGCATTATTTTTGTATTTTTTTCTAAAATAAAGTTTCTCTGTTTAGCCAACACACTACATTATTTTTGTTTTCTTTTTTCAAAATAAAGTGTGGCCTATACATTTATTATTTAGGGTGTTTCTTCCTACACCTCTACACTTTTCTTCCTGCACCCCTACATTTTTCCAAAATACCTAAATTACCCTTTACAATTTTAGATGATTCCAGAATAGTGGTTCTGTAAGCAAATGATATTTTCGAAATAAAAAATCCAGAAGACAAAAAGTTATTTCGAAACATCTTTTTTGGAACATTTTTTATTTATTTCTGGATTTATAAATCTGAATTTCATAAAACATGTTCCGAAAATATTTTGGGAAGGACCATCCGAAAATCATTTTTAAAGGGGGGTAAAACAGTCTTTTCCAAAAGTGAGGGGGTGCAGGAAGAAATTTGTAGGTGCAGGAAGAAGTTGCCCATTATTTATTAGACTCACACTAATTTTGGTTATTTTAAAAAAAAAAAAATTAATGTAGACTTTACTTAACTAGACCCATGTTATTTTATTTGTCTTTTCTCTCTTCTATTTATTGAAGTCTTGACCACTGCTATTGGTCACTATTACGTCCCTACACTATTTGTTGACAGCTAATTCAATTTATTTTTTTGTGGTTCATCATAGATCACAATCTGGAGAGTCATATTAAATAGAGTGTGAATAGTTAGATACATGTGGGTTTTTTTTGTTAAATAGAGGAATCAATTAGACATCTATTCCTTAAAGTGATATTACATTGACAATTGAGAAAGTTACAACAATGCATAATGAATTAAAGTATCACTTTTCCCAGTTTGAGAATTTGAGACAGAATAGGATTGGAAACAGAGGAACCTTACAGTTTTTAGGAATATTATAACTGATCGAGTAGAAATATTTACTTTCACTTAACTGAAAATTTCATCTTGGATATCTTGTAACAAAAAATATGCAGTGTGTTCTTAAGGAACTCAATCCTGTGTACGAATTGAAACATACTTTAAATACTCCCATATATTAATTTTATTTTTTTCTAATAAAAAAATTTAAGAATACATGTTTATGTGGTTTCTATTTCATTTTGCCCTATATGTGTTTTCAGTATCAATGTTACACATATGTATTCTTTAATTACAACCACAAAAATATAAAAAATATATGGTAAATATCTTAATATAATCTTGTGATTGACACCACTTTTCATGTCAATTTTGTGTGGTCCTGGTTGTTAGAATTTGTCATATTAAAAATGTTATACATTTTATTAGGGATTTAAAATAATAAAATACTGAAAAGAATTTGCAGTCTAATTGAAATGATGAGAAGATAGTTTGAGTAACTTATCATACAATATAGGTTGTGAAAATATTATTATTCTATTTTTAATTACAACTACAAAAATATAAGGCAAATATCTTAATTTAATCTGTGGATGACACCACTTTCTATGTCAATTTTGCTTCACATAATGGACCTGTTTGTTATAATTTTCATACTAAAAATGTTATACATTTTATTTGGGTTTCAAAATAATAAAATACTTAAAATAATTTGCAGTCTAATTGAAATGATGAGTAGCTAGTTTGAGTAACTTATCATAAAATATAGGTTGTGAAAATATTATTATTCTATTTTTAATTACAACCACAAAAATATAAGGCAAATATCTTAACCTAATCTCGTGGATGACACCACTTTCCATGTCAATTTTGTTTCCATGTCAATTTTGCTTCAGGTAATGATCCTCTTTGTTAGAATTTTCATACTAAAAATGTTATACATTTTATTAGGGTTTCAAAATAATAAAATACTTAAAAGAAGTTTCAGTCTAAAGAAGCTAGTTTGAGTAACTTATCATAAAATTCACTTTTCGAAAAGTAATTTTAATTATTTTCTTTATCAATAAAGAATAAATAAAATATAATGAGATATTTCAGGGGTGTCTCAACCTTTATACATAAAGTGGCCAAGACCAACCTCCCCAACACTTGACCTACAAACATTCTTCAGACTCTAGAAACCATCAAATCAATGCTAATTGAAAGACATGGTAAGCTACATCAACAGAAATCATCATACCATATCAGGGTCCTTATAACTAGTCTTTAGTCAAAACAATACACACAAAAATCCCCTAATAGAACCAAAAGCCCACAAACACATCTACAAAACAAAATCCCTCACCCACAAATAAATCCCACAAAAACCACTCCAAATTGAACCCGCTTTCTTCAAAACCTAAAGAAACTTTACCTGCCTACTAACCTGTCTGGGAACTGCAATACCTGTTCATAGTCTTAGCAACTATATACCACAAGAACTTGCACAAAAATCCAACAAACCTGATTGGGAGCCACGTTCTCTTTTCATAACCACACCAACAGTAGAATAAGAACCTGGACAAACAAATCTAATTGTCCTAGACAAATAGTTAGAACAGTTTGCAAAACATCACTTTTTCAAATACTCCATACAACACAAGGGATCCTCCGCCAATCTTTCCTTGGTTGTAACTTAAGACCAAGAGTTCCTTTGAGCCACAGTAAAAACCTCCAAAGGATTACTCTCCCATTCTTAAAAATATTATTATAATATAAATAATTATAAAATCATAAATAATATTTATAAACAATAATAATAAATAATAATTTTAAATAATAATCATAACTAATAAATATGCATAAAATTAATAATATTAATAGTATTAATAATGTTGATAATATGAATAATATTAATTTTTTTATTAATATTAATAATATTTAATAATATTATGAATATTAATAATATTAAAAATAATATTAATATTAATAATAATAATATTAATTAATTTAGATAATTAGATATCAATTGAGAAACTATTTATTCATAATAGAAACTAATTTAGATACTAAAAGTTTTTTAGTCTCTAAAATAATATTTAATTTAATTTTTTTTTATTTCTAAGTTTTTTTTTCTTTTCTATTTGAGACATAATATTGATTATATATAGTACCTTTCTTTTCTGTTTTTCTTAAACCTTTTTATTGGATTCTGGTCCTCCATGCAAATTTGGAACAAAATTGATTGGGATGGAATATGGAGAAAATCAATATTCCATATGTGGGATAAAAGGACGGCTCAATTCCCTATCTAGCACCATTCACATCTTTATTTCCCTATCTAGCACCCTTTTGTTTTTATTTCCCTATCTAGCATCCTTTTGTTTTTATTTCCCTATCTAACACTCTTTTATTTTTTATTTCCCTATCTAACACCATTTTAAAAATAAATAAATAATAAATTATTATTTTTTTATAATTTTAATTTTGAATGCATTAAAAAATAAATATTTTTAATGTTTAAAATAATTAAAAATATAATTAATGAATAAATAAATAAGTTTTTACAAAATAAAAATAAAAAAGTAATAATGCCAATGCCAATGAGCAGCGTTTAAGATCAATTCCTCGACCCCACTTCTTCCCTCTTCAAACTTAAAACATACATTACCAACTGAGACGGATAAAAACTAATGTTTTTTTTTATAAAATTAGTTTAGACTTAAGATTTTCTAGTAGTTTATTAAGATAGTTTTTAAATTTTTTTTAGTTATATTGCAGGATTGTCAGTTTTTCATGCATTGAAAAATGTCCAAGAACTTTATACGAGTTGAAGTATTTACTCCAGTATATTAATTTTATTTTTTTAATAAAATATTTTAATATACAGATTTATATCGTTTCAATGTTGTTTTGGCCTGAACCATATCTTCTACCATCAATGTTACACATATATTTTTTTTTAATATCAACCACAAAAATATAAGGTAAATATCTTAACTTAATTTTGTGGATGACACCACTTTTCATGTCAATTTTGAAATGAAAATTTATCACCATGACAATTATGAATTAATGATTTTGCTTCACGTAATGGTACAATTTGTCATCCTAAAAGTTGTATACATTTTATTAGGATTTCAAAATAACAAAATTCTTAAAAGAATCTAAAGTCTAATTGAAATGAGAAGCTAGTTTGAAGCTAGTTTGAGTAATTTATCATAAAATGACTTTTTTCAAAAAGTAACTTTAATTATTCTAAATAAGCATGAATTATTTTTTTGAAATTCTATAAAAAGTAAATACAAGATTATTTGCATTAGAAATTTTTTAATGAGTAAAAAGTGAGCCACATAGTATCCCAATAATGCATATTTGAGAAATTATATAAACGCTTTGCACTAAAACTATAAAAAAATAATTAAAACGTGAATTGGAACATATTGATTTGGACCACATATGTGTGTTTTTGTCTACTCCTACTCCATAAGTGTCGTACTTCATGCTTACGAGGTCCATTTAAATTTCAATCCTCGCATTCTTCTATTACTTGTTTTATGTGCCTTCATCTTAGTTGTCAACTTCCCATCCTTGATTGTGTTGTAAAAGTTCCGTTTTTTTATAGCAAACAAGAATTAATTAACTAATGGAAACTCTTTTTTATCAAAACTAAAAGTTAATTAATTAAATAAAATATTGTAGGAATGTTTCAACTTTATAAAAAAGTTAGTAAAAGTTTCGATATTTTAAATATAGTTCCATATAGTTTAAGAGTTAATATTAATAATAATTTATATATATTTTTCTTCTTTTAATATATTAAATTTTTTTAGAACAAAATCGTGATAGAACACCAACTTTCAAAATAAACAATAAATTAGAAATTAGAAGAAATTTTCTCCTTAAATCCCAAATGTAATCGGAGACCAACCTCCTTTGCTTAGAAAAAAAAATAAGAGTGATGATATTTTGACACGTTGCTCCACCTTACACTCACAACAAAATATTAATATTTATAATAAAAATAATTAAAAAAAGAATTTTTTTTAATAAAAATATAAATAAAATGCAAAATGTTAAAATAATTTTTAAAATTAAAAAAATTAAAAAAAAATATTAATATTTATTGGGGTGTAGGCGGAACATGGTGTAAAAAAAACAATTGTTGCACTAATATACAGTTGTTACCTACAAACATAGTGTTGACGAAATACCTTCCACCCAGCTTCACACCTTCTCTATTAATGGTCCTTCACGTCAGATATGTGTCCATTATGTTTCCAACATAACCATGTTATTAACCTAACAATAAAACACCTCCCAAACAAATGCTCAAACAACTAACCTTGTCAGAAAACAAACTCCAATAGCAATCTAAAGCGAATAAAGACATACTAAAGGATCAATACACCAGTCAGAAAAAGAAAAACAAGCATAGGAATATTTAGAAGAGAGTCAAGACCAAACCTTCACTTGAGCCAAAGAGAAGATCTCAAAATAATCCAAAACTCCACCTTTAAAAAATAATCTTATGTCTATGACTCCAAATCTCAATAACTATCGTGATCCAAATGTTTCCCTTCCCTAATAAGACTGACTTCGGAGCATTACACAACAAGGACTACAGAAAATGGGAGTGAGCATGGATGAGGGTTATCAACGAAATGCCTAACCAACCATAACAAAGATTCCACACCAGCCTGGATATTCTACATTCGAAAACCAAATGATTTACCTCCTCCTCTTTAACCCCACAAAAGCAATACAATACACTTTTGACAGGAATCCTGCGTCTATGTAAATCGACCTTAGTGGCAATCCTATTTCCCAGCACCTCCAAGTCGTAACCTGAGCAGAGGGCGAAGTCTTAATCCTCCAAAACAATTAAACATCCTTGACCCGTCCACCTCATAGACACCTCTAAGAAGCCCATAAGCGGAGTTAATTGAGAATTCTTGAAACTTATTGGCTTTCCATACTCACCTATCCACTTTCTCCAAGACCGGACACGAGTCGTGCACTACCTTGAGAAGTTGACAAACCTGGGTCTTCTCTCAGTCAAAAAGACTTCTTTTCCACGCCATAAACCACTCCCAACCATTATTTGCCCAAAACCCACTACGAGCCAACGATATATCTTTCTCGACACTCAATGAAAACAACCTTGGGAACTTAGTCTTCAATTGCTCATTACCAACCCACTGGTCTTCCCAGAACTTGATATCCTTCCCATTGCCAATTTCCCAATTTAAACAATCTCTGAAATTACGACCCCACTTCTCCAACTTCCAAATCTTCTTCAAATCAATCCAGCAAAGGGAAGCATTATAAATACACATGTCCTCCTTCAGATTTCTCCACCATCCATATTTAGATTCTAAAACTTCCTTCCAAAGACCTCCCTCGAAAGAACCCAACTGCCAAATCCACTTACCCATCAAAGCCAGATTGAAGTCCTTAATGTTAACAACTCCAAGTCCACCTTTCTCCTGAGGCTCGCATACCTTTTCCCATGCGACCCAAGCGATCTTCCTCCCTTCGGAGCCCCACCCCCAAAAGAAGTTCCTCTGAATGCTCACTATCTTTTTTATCACCATAACAGGCTTAAAAAACATTGACATGTAGAATAGAGGGATAGATGACAAAAGTGACTTGATGAGACAAATTCTTCCAGCCATAGACAAATTTCTACCTTTCCATCTTCCCAATCTGGATTTGATTCTAGCCACCACACCATCCCAAAACACATTCCTTTTATAACAACCCCCGATATTTGAAAGGGACATTCATAACCTCACATTTAAGAATAAAAGCGTAACCCTGAATAGAGAATGCATCAGTCACGTCTCCCTCGTCACGTGCTTCACTAAAATGGATTGCCAACGAAAGAATGGGTTGTGACGAAGCACTGGAAGGGACAACGCCACCGTGAACGAAGCCGCTGGCCTCACCTTCTCTGATGCCCAAGTTGCCAAAACCCTCACCGTCGTCAGCAAAGGAAACCTTAATTGGATGACCAACTAATTCTATCAAGTTGAGAAAAGGGCCTAAATCCAGTGAATGCCTTACCTAACTATCTTCACGAGAGTGAGCCAAAGCTGACCCAACACAAATTGAATCTTCTAGCCACATCTCTGCACTAATTACCAGGCCCTAGTGGGCCCCTCCTGAACCCTTGGACAACTCCTTAATTACTACAGTACTTAATTCCTTTCTTTCTTATGCACCCTCATGAATTTCAAGGGAATAAGTAATTATGTTATCTGAATGATTAATCCCCCTTGAAGTCTCCCATGCATGCACCGTCCCTTGCACTTCCCCCCACCGTTACCGGAAATTGCGCTGACACCTCCTCCCCACCCTTTGCACCAGTGTCGCTTCCGACGTTAGAGCCATCCAAAACATAAAAATCGTCTTCGATGCTACCATCCACCCACGCCTCAGAATTCCCCTCCGAAGCACCACCCCACCTGCCGTGAGAACATCCTACTTGAGTGACTTTCGCGTAACTTTCTTCTTCGAAAAACATCTTGCATAGAACATCATTAATGCTTACGACTTTAATCAGGTTTGTCAAAGCTCTTAACAACATTCTGATGCGAAGTCTGGAAAATTCAAGAACCTCCCATGAAGTTGTTGCTTCGTACACCTCAATGAAAGTTCCAACGAGAGACCCTACAAGCTCAAAGCATTGATTGCTCCAGAAATTTGAAGGGATTTCTCTACAATAAACCCACAAAAGTTTATCCGCTACCTCAAAAGACTCAGACCAAGGAACAATAGAGGCGGAAATGTCGTCCAACCATTCTTTATTTTCTTCCATAAGCTTTTCTACATAACCCTCCACATCACTTGATAATAAGACATACTTCGCACCTAGGTATCTTAGCCGCACAAAGTTGAACCCTCCCATAAAAAACCCTCCTTCACTACCTTTATGTCCGAAGCTTTAGAAAGATTCCCGACAAAACTTCCCTCTAACACGACATGTTTAAACTATTTTATATGTAGTTCTTAAACTATATCTTATCAAGACTTCATCTATCATTTTTTTTATATGGATTGGAACACTCATAAGTGGTTTATATTTTAATTTTATTCATTATTTGTTAATAAAAAAATCATTTATATTTTTGGTATTATATACGAGAAACTTTATCATTTTAATATAATTTTTTAAAGAATAAAAGAGTAAAGAGTTTAGCAGGACCAGGGGGCGAAAGGAGGAGGGATGATTTGTAAAACTGGAGTTGTAATGAGAGAAAAAAGATGGGACAGAAGCAACATTTGTATGCAGAATGTGATCAACTAATTGTTTGGTCCTTTCAATACGATTTTCTTGAGCAAGAAGCAGCGCTTCAATGTCTGCTACCGTGTATGGGTCAAGACGGGATGTGACAGAGGTGATAAAAGAATCGTATTCGTCAGATAACCCATTAAGAACAACTTCAATGTGATCTTCTATAGAAATGGGACAACCCACAACAGCCAATTGGTCTACGGTTTTCTTGATATCAAGAAGGTAGGCAGAGATGGAGCGGTCTTTCTCGGGTGTATGCAACTGCTGTTTGTGCTTCTTTATTTTGAGAACGAGTTTAAGACGCGTAATGGGTCTGGAGTTTTTCCCAGACTTGGTTTGAAGTGTCCATGCCAACCATCTGAGTTAGGATACCTAAGGTCATAGATGCCAATAACCAGGCCAAGATTGCATGATCCTGACGATCATACTGGATGTATTTGGAATTAACAATGGGGAAAGAATCTTGCTCGACAGAGATGAAGCGCGGAGGAATGCAAGAACCATCTAGAAAATGAAGAATATCTAGGCTTCGAAGGGCGACATTAACTTGTTGCTGCTAGACAAGGAAATTGTCTGGATCCAGTTTCAGAGGGATTGGGGTATGAAAGATATGAGGGAGAAGAGCTTCGAGCTTGGAAGAAAAATTTTCAGAATTGGGTTCAGTGGTAGATGATGAGGCCATTTTTTTGCTCTGGATACCATAAAAGAGTAAAGAGTGAACCAGAGGTTTAGAGAGCAGAAAGAAAGAGAGAATGAGTAAACTTTATTATATGATTCAATACAAAACATACATGGAAGGTTGGGTATTAATAGTACCCAGTGCAGTAGAGAATACATGTAAAACAGTTAAGACTGTTATATACAGTTAAGACTGTTATACCTAATAAAGAAATTATCAAAATAAATAAATTGTAGAAAAATTATGAAATTAAATAAATCATGTCTGTGAAGCAAGACTTCCACGATTTCACTTTTTTTTTATATTTTTAACAAATACAAAAGTAACACTACAAGGAAATCATTAAATAGAAACCAATTTTTAGAGATCAAAATAATTAGTTGCAATAGTAACTAAATTAGATACCATTTTAGAAACTAAAAATAAATAAATTGGTTTTAAATTAGTTTCTATTATTGTTAAATAGTTTCTAAATTGGTATCTAATTAGCTACCAAGGTTTTAACTACCAATTATTTAGTTTCTAAATTTGGTAGCGAAAACATTGGTTGCTAATTATATAAACTAATTTAGAAACCAAAAATTTATTTAGTCCCTAAAATGGTCTCTAATTTAGTCACTATAACAACTAATTATTTTTTGTCTCTAAAATTAGTTTTTATTTCATGATTTTCTTGTAGTGTAATATTTGAGATGCATAATTTCATTATATATATATATATATATATATTATTAAAATTATGTTTGATATACGAATTTTAATTTTGTTTTCTTATAATGTATACAAAACATAATTATTGTTATGAAAAATAAAAAGTTAAAATCGTCCTAGTAGAGTATCCACTACAAGAAAAACTTGATTTAGCTTCCAAATATTTGCGTGGGCCATTTGCGGATGCTACTCTCGTCGGTCAAAATGAGTAAAAACCCACGCAAGATTTACATTGGACGCAAAACGGACGCATATATTGATTTAATTTTTTTTTTTTAAAAAAATTTTGCGTCGGCCGCGGTCCACGCATAGGCGTCGGTTTTGCATCGGCCACGACCCACGCATATGCGTCCGTTTTGCGTTGCCCACAGAACCCACACATATGCGTCCGCTATAGCCCACGCATGTTTAGAATTTTAAAATTTAAATATTTTTAATGTATAATAAATATTTTAATATTTAATTCTTTATTATATTTATTTTAGAATTATTTCTTTAATGTTATAATAAATTATTTAATTTATCAATTTTGAATATAAATTAATTAAATTAGATTTATTAAATTAAATAAGAGTTTGATTTAAAATTAATTGAGTAAAATAAAATATATATTTAAATTATTTAAATGTTATATAAAATATTTTTTTTTATTTTAAATATTATTTATTTTAAATTTAATTTATTTATATATTGTCATAACTATTTTATTTTTGAAATTATGATATAAATTAGTTAAATTAAATTGATGATAATAATATTAAATTTATTAGATTTATTAAATATTAATATTAATACTAATAATATTAATAATATGTATAATAATATTAATAATATTTATAATAATATTAATTATAATATTAATAATAATGTTAATTATAATATTAATTATAGGTACTTGCAAATACTCCTAGAGCATTCCTTTCAACATTTATGCCAGCTAGTTTAGATCTGTGAAAGTTTATCTTTAAGCATAGGCAATCTCATAACACCTTAGGATTGCTTTTATTGTAAAAACATTGTTATAAGAATCTTCACACATAAACATGGTGTCATCAACAAATTGCAGCATATACTTCAACCTCATTTCTCCCCACCTTCGCACCTTTAATGAGACTTTCTTTGAGAGCTTGTCTTACTAGCCCTGTTAACCCTTCTGCGACAATGAGAAAAAGAAATGGGGCTAAGGGATCTCCCTGCCTCAACCCTCTAGTTGGTCTAAATTCCTTTGTAGGGCTTTCATTGACCAACACAGACACCGATGCAAACTCTAGACACCCTTTTATCCACATTATCCATTTATTGTGGAAGCCCAACCTCAAAAGCATGTAAAGGAGAAAGTCTCACCTGACCGAGTCATATGCTTTTGCATATTCTACTTTTAAACACAAGTCTCTCCTCCCATAACTCCTCAACTACCTCACTGACCGCAATCTAACATGCCTCTTCCTTTCAAAAAAGTCGATTGACTGGCATTAATCACCAACGGTATAACCTCCTTGATCTGGCATGACAACACCTTAGTTATAATTTTATAGAGTGCTCCCACAAGGGAAATAGGCCTATACTGGTCTAAAGAAGTGTGATCTTTCACTTTAAGCATTAATGTTATGAATGAAGCATTATAACCTTTCAGGATGCATCCCGAGTCCTGTAACGACTTCACTGCTTCCACAATATACTATTTAAGAACAACCCAATTATCCCTTAAGAAATTAAAGTTGAATTCATCTGGACAAAGGCTTTTGAAACCTTCACATTGCCAAATTGCTTCCTTTATTTCCTCCTCTGTGAAGTCAGTAACCAAGCTTGCACTTGTCTCCTGTTACAAAAAATTAAACTCCACACCTTCAAGTCTAACCCCATAATCTTATGTCGCCTGATATCTAACCTGAAACATCTTTTTGGCTTCCCTGCATACAACTTCAAGTTCCTCACACCACAAATTATTTACATTCATGCCTTTCACTCCATTCCTAAGATGTCTCCACCTGAGCATCAAGTGATAGTACCTTGAATTTGAATCACCATACTTGAGCCATTTTTCTCTCGCTTTTTGCCTACATAGTGATTCCATCTTAGAGTCAAGTAACCTCATCTGGCTTAAAAGCTTTGTTCTTCTCAACTTAGCCTTTTCACCAATAGAAGTGGTGTCATCTTGGTTGTCTATGTCCTCAATTTCTTTGACAATCCTCTTCTTTCTAGTAACCATACATCCAAACACATCTCGATTCCATATTTTTAGGCCAGCCTTAAGAGACTTAAGCTTTTCTTTGAACCTGGTTATATTATTACCTTGAATACAATATGACCTCCAATTAACCCCTACCATCTCCTTAAACCCCGACTCCAACAACCAAGCATCAATGGATCTGAATGGCTTTGGACCATAGTCTCTTATTAAAGATTTCACCACTATGGCACAATGATCTGAAACCACTCCCGATTGTACATGTTGCTTACAACCGGACCATTTTTGGATCCACTCCTCCGACACCATCACCCTATTGAGTTTGCTCTTTGTTGAATCGTTGGCTTTGAACCAGATGTATTTCTTGCTTACAACTGGTAATTCCACCATATAATTCCTCTCAATAAAGCTATTAAAATCCCTGATTTTGTTCTTTTGGTTACCCGTGACACTAGACTCTCTTCTTTCACTAACATTCTTGACAATATTAAAGTCACCATAGAAACACCAGGCCAGGTTCTGATGTGCACACTTGATATTCGACAGCTCCGCCCATAAAGACTCATTTTCAACCAAGTTGCATGAGGCATAGATATTTATCACTGCACAATGACACTTCGATGCAATATGTTGCCCAAAGATAGTTATGTAATCTTTTCCCATCACATGTCTCTCATAGCCAAACGCACCTTTATGCCACATAGTTAACATACTCTCTGCTCCACTTACGCCTTCATTGTGAATCCATCCAACCTTATTATCACCCCATAACGAAAAGCATCTAGAGTCTGAAAGAGCAGATGCTTTAACCTTCTGAAGGCACAATAAATTCGCCCCTCCTTAGCAATAATATGCCTAATATAATTAGCTTTTGTCCCCCCTCCCAACCCTCTTATATTAAGATTGACAATAATCATAATAACTCTTGTAGGATACCCTCCTCTGACTTCTTCTTAATCTCCTTATCTTTATCTTCCATTCTTCTAAATTCGTCGATTATTTTCTCCTCGTTCCCGCAACATGACGTCCCTAAGAGTTTACCCACCTCCCAAATTTTTTATGGGTCGTTTGGAGTACCCTCCTTCCTCAATCTATTGTTGCATAATAAAATGTCACTTTCAGATGAAAATCTCCTTCACCCTTGCCCATTTCTGAAAACCCTTGTCATGTCGTATTCCCCATATGTAGCTCGAAAGTTGGAGAAAAAGAACATGGTAGCACCTCTTGACGACCTACGACCCTGTTCAGGCCTCCACCGCTCCTTCCTAAACCTCCCATCCGCCTCTGACTTCTCTCAGAATCTAATCTCTTCCGGTTACCCACCATTCGAAAACCTTAGCTCATGTAATAGATGTTGTTAGAGGAAATGATTTGAAATTACAAAAGGGGATGGAGAACTTTATATATTTAGTTAAATATGAGTATGAGTATTATTTCTTCATTTTTTTTTTGTGTTTATCATTTTTGGTATCCTATACGAGAAAAATTATAAGTCTAATATAATTTTTTAAAGAAATTATCAAAATAAAAAATTGTAGAAGAGTTATAAAATTAAATAAATCATGTTTGGGAAGCAAGACTTTTCCACAAACACGATTTCACTTTTTTATTTTTAACAGATACAGAAGTTATATTTAAGCTGCATTTTTCGTTTCATATATTTTTTTTATTAAAATTATGTTTGATATATGAATTTTAATTTTGTTTTCTTATAATGTATACAAAGTATAATTTTTATGTCATGAAAAATACACACTTTTGTTCACAGCAGAGCTACTGGACTATCCTAGATTAAAAGGAATTGTACATATGGGTGTGGTAAACTATGCAAATTTTTCTGCATAAACTGCAAAATATGAAACTTAGCTTTTATTTGTATTTTGCTGGTTTGTAATGCTTTTGGATTATAAGCTAGAAGATGTGGTTTTAGTAATACATACTTTTTATTTATTTATTTTCTAATGATAAAAAGAAATTGTTATGAAAAATAAAAAGTTGAAATCGTCCTACTGGAGTATCTTAAATGTGAAGTCGTGTTTTCCAAGTATAATATATCGAATTTTGTAATATTTTAGTTTTTTAACTTATTTTCTTATTACTTTTGATACAGTACTTTCAACAACCTTCTTCACTTTCGTGTACCTCGTTGAACTTTCCCTTCACCACAATTTTATTACAACTACTTCGCACATTTTCAATATGTTATAAGTTGTAGCTCACGAACAACACACAGTCTATTATAAACTACCTTACTAGATAGGGTTTTTTTTTTTTTTTTCTGTCGAAGATTATGCTGACTAATGTAATAAGGTTAAATAGCATCTTTAAAATATTCTTTATTTTTTTATTTTTTTAAAAGAAAACTGTAGTGTATAAAGGTATGTATGAATTGCAAAATGGATGATTCAGTTGTATGACAAATAATAATATTAAACCGTAAAAAAAAAATATCACATTTTATCTCTTCCTCTCCATGCAAATCTAAAGAAGTTTAACCATGCACGTGTTTTTGGCTCTTCATGATATATCCCGTACTAAGAATCTAACATGTGATGCATATCTTTCATGATTTTTTTTTATTTAACACTAGTTTTTTACAATCCCTTTTAATAATAAAATATTATATTTTTTAATAAAGTTAATAAAAAATTAAAATAAAATTATAGTATATTTCATTGTGAAATGTATGTGGAAGTAAACTAAGAGTGTTTTTTCATATTTAATATGCCGCTACGCTATAAATAGGTATCAAGTATTTGCCATGAATCATTCCGGTCTTCTCTAAAATCCTTAGCCAAACTACTTCTCCTTAATTTCTTCCTTTTTCAGTTACAAAACTTTTCCAAATCATGGGTAACACCCCATTTCTTCTGTTGTCAAATCTTCAAAGCTTTTGGCCTTCTTTGTTTGTGATAATTACCTGTTTCATCATTATGATCAAAACCCTAAGGTCTAACTTCACCGAGAGTTCTAAGAAACAAAAGCCAAACCTCCCTCCAGGTCCCAAACCATGGCCTATAGTAGGCAACCTTCCTGAAATGCTTGCAAAAGAACCTGCACATAAGTGGATACATAATCTCATGAAAGAAATGAACACTGAAATTGCATGTATCCGCTTAGGAAATGCCTATGTTATCCCAGTCACATCTCCCACCATTGCTACTGAGTTCTTGAGAAAACAAGATGCAACTTTTGCATCAAGATCACTAAGCATGTCCACTGAACTCATCACTAGTGGATATTCAACAACAGCTTTTGCGCCCTTTGGGGATCAGTGGAAGAAAATGAAGAAAATTTTAACCAATGATTTGCTTTCTCCACAGAAGCACCTATGGCTTCACGACAAAAGGACGGAAGAAGCTCAAAACCTTACGTTTTACGTCTACAACAAGTGCAAAATGGTGAACGATGGTATTTCTGGCCTTGTGAATGTTAGGACTGCTGCAAGGCATTATTGTGGAAACCTTATCAGAAAAATTACTTTTAATACAAGGTATTTTGGGGAGGCTAGAGAGGATGGAGGGCCCGGTTTTGAGGAAGTAGAACATGTCGATTCCATCTTTGATTTGCTCAACTACGTTAATTCCTTTTCTGTTTCTGATTATATGCCATGCTTGAGGGCACTTGATTTGGATGGTCACGAGAAGAAAGTGAAGGAAGCTTTGAGGATCGTCAAGAAGTATCATGATCCCATCGTTCAACAGAGAATCAAACAATGGAACGATGGATTAAAGATTGATAAAGAGGACTGGCTTGATGTTCTCATCTCTCTGAAAGACTCCAACAATAACCCATCCTTAACATTGGAAGAGATCAATGCACAAATCATAGTAATATACTTCACTTTTCTCCTGGTTTTTTGTTTTTTTTGTACTTATACTAACACGTAAATGCAAATCATATTTCTTGCGGGAGAGGGGTTTATTTATGAACATACATTTACTTTCTTTTCCATTCACTTTCACATTCTTTTCTTTCAATCTTTCTCCTCTTTTCTTCTCACCTCTATCAGTTTCTCGTTTTACCCTTTTCTTTTAACCATTTACATAGTTTGTAAGATGGATTGGAATCATGTAGGTAGTTCTAGATCTTATACAATAACTTCTGATTTGGCTACATTTCATGCATGTTGTAAAGATGAAATTTGAAATAAATATTCAAACTCATTGTAGGAATTGATGGTTGCAACAGTGGACAATCCATCAAATGCTTTTGAATGGGCACTTGCTGAGATGATTAACCAACCAGAGTTGCTCCATCGAGCTGTTGAAGAATTGGACAGTGTGGTAGGAAAAGACAGGATGGTCCAAGAATCAGATATACCTAAGCTAAACTATGTGAAGGCTTGTGCAAAAGAAGCATTTCGTCTTCATCCCATTGCACCTTTTAATCCTCCCCATGTCTCTATGAGTGACACCATGGTGGGAAATTACTTCATCCCTAAGGGTAGCCATGTACTACTAAGCAGACAAGAACTTGGAAGAAACCCAAAAGTGTGGAATGAACCCTACAAGTTCAAACCTGAACGCCACCTGAAGAGTGATGGAGATGATGTGGTTTTGACGGAACCAAATTTGAAGTTGATATCATTTAGCACAGGAAGGCGTGGGTGTCCCGGAGTGATGCTTGGAACCACAATGACAGTGATGTTATTTGCTAGATTGCTCCATGGCTTCAGTTGGACTGCACCACCCAATGTTTCAACCATCAACCTCTCTGAGTCAGACCATGATATCCTTCTTGCACAACCACTCCTGGCAGTTGCTCAGCCAAGATTACCACCACAGCTATATATATACCAACAATAAATTAAATCAAAATTTAGTTTATATCTTGGTTTATATTTTAACATGATGAATAAATGTTATTGTAATACAATAAGCTCGTGTTTAATTAAATGTCGTATGGTGTAAAAAGGACTCAACTGTTGGTCGAGTTCAAGGTTAGGGAAAATCATTGACTTCAAAGTCCAAATTTTTTGTAATATTCCACTAATCTTAAGCTTCATAAAATATTTTGAATAACAAAATAAGCTAGCACTTTGATAGCTGTACACATTTGCAACATCAAATTTACATAAAATTTTCAAATTTTGGTTTCGTGCATATGTCTTCCTAGTAAAAATTTACCAGGGAAATTTAAAATGGATAGAAAAAAAATTATTTACAATTTTCGATAAGTTGTGCGGTTTTAATTGAAAAAAAAAAATCATGCTAGTAAAAAGACGAATTTAGTTTGGATTAGATGAATTAATCTTATTAAAATTTTCACAAAAGAAAATTATGTTTAATAAGCTTGACGTCAATTAAATTTTTGATTATAATATATTTATAATAGTATATGAGTGACAACTTTTTTTTTAGAATTAAATAAATTAAAGGTACATTTTTTGGATCTTCCAATCCTTATGAAACATGTAAAAAAAAGTGAGATTAAAGCTGCATGTGAAGTCCCTACGTAATCATCTAACAAAGTCTAAGCTTCTAAACAGGACATTGACATGACAGAGCAACAGAACAAGACTCAAAAAGCAGGATCCCAAACACTCTTTCTCAACACAGCAGCATAAAGCTCACCCCCAGATCTCCAAAACATGCTAATAAGATGAAGAAAAATGATTTTTTTACATCCCATTTTTCCTTTGCTACAAATTACATCTTCTTTAAGTGTTAAATTTCTTATGTGATAGAAGTATTTTTGTAAAATAATAGGTATAAGATGGATGTAATAGTGTCAAATTATCACTACTCTAAGATGAATTCTAATCTGTTATGTGCAAGAACCTACAAAAAAGACAGGAAAGAGCAGGTTGCACAGTTATACCAACATGTGCCATCTCAACCAAAACCTTGCCCGCAACTCCTATTGATAACACTTACTCTTGCTTGGTCCAACAGAACATGCTCACCAAATGCTCGCCAAAAGTGCTCCTAGTATAACCAAAGATCTTGTCATAAAACCAGCTTCTTCTAAAGGATTATCATGCATGACTCTTAGTAATTAATTTTTTTTGGTAAAATTGTGTATTTGTGTTAATTAAGAGTGAATATTTAGTAAGTAAAATTAAGTAATAATTAAGCCGATAAAAAATAATAATTTATTTAAAATATGTGTAATAATATATGAAGTTGACAAATGATGTACTAAATACTGGTTTATTTCTTTTACTAGTCTCTGCTAGTTAAATGAATGTCTAAATTTAATTTAATAAGTTAAACTAAGTATTATTTAAAAGTTGGGTGTAACAGTATAGTATATGAAGTAAAAAATTGATGTATCAAAAAATTATTTAGCACTTGGTTTTACAATATTTTAATGAATTATTTAATAAACTTTGTTGTAGGATTAATTAGTATGTATAATATGGTATTATATTATTTTATTGAGTAAACAAGGTATGCATTACCTTGGACTATCATCACTACATTACGATTAGTTGTGGTTAGGTGGAATATGAGACCCATGTGAAGGAATTGTAAACCGATAATAATGCATTAAAATACTGGACTGAATGCGAAGGATGGTGAGATTATGGAAGTGATGTTTTTATGGATCGAAAATCATAATGGGCTACTATAGAAAAGCCGTGTGAATCTCAAAACTTGTTGTACAAAACTTAAGAAGACTTGTTGTGGTGATATATATTCAATATATTCAAGCATTTTGCTTGATTGAACAAAAAAATAATTATTAAGAATTTGAAGAATAGTCAACGTACTTCAATATTATTACTTAATCTAACATCTTTATTTCTTTTACGTAGGCTTCAAGGACATGTTTCATACATGTAATTTAGGTACATTAAATTTTATATTCCTCTAATTCACATAAAATAAATTAATTCAAATTTTCATTTCAATATTAAAGAAATCATACCAAAAGTTAAAAGTCTTGAATTTTTCAAATAACATAAAATCTGATGCCGTGAAAGTGTCTATCTCCAAATTAAAACATGGGAATGGATAACAAGAAAGTTACAAAACAAGATTTTCATATATTCTGAGTAGTGAGTAGTAGTGTTGGAAGAAGTTGCAACATGTTGTGACCCAAAGCTGTGACTAACAAAGTAGTCAATTGTTAAGGACGTACTCTGCCAGGCATAGTGATGAGAAAAGTAATCATAGATATGTTGTAACCAATGTTTTACAACGAATGCCACCTGTAAAAAAAATCAAAATTATCTACAAATAATTATTAGGGAGCTAGATAGTAAACAAGTTAACATTATA
Organism: Phaseolus vulgaris; assembly: GCF_051622355.1. Lineage (NCBI taxonomy): Eukaryota > Viridiplantae > Streptophyta > Magnoliopsida > Fabales > Fabaceae > Phaseolus > Phaseolus vulgaris. Next base: position 25,606,582 of record NC_143503.1, read on the forward strand.
TACAAATTATTATCTAATTATCTATATTCATAAATAAATTTAAGATAATTTATATATATTATTATTTTTGAGTTTTTATCTATAGGTAAATTTAATATTACATATAAACTAATACTCAGAAATCTATATTTATAAGTAAATTACTACATACAAATTATTACCCACTAATTAATAACAATAATATTAATAATAATATTAACCATAAAAGCAATGATAATATTAATAATATTATTAATATTAATACTGTTATTAATATCAATAATGTTATTGATATGGTTAATAATAATATTAATATTTTTATTAATATTATTATTATTATTAATATTATTTATCAATATAGATTCATAGATATTATCTATGTATACACTCATATGTTAGAGATCTAAATATGTGAATAATATTAAAATATTATTATTATTATTATTATTATTATTATTATTATTAAAAAATAACTTTAAATATAACTAAATTATATCACATAGATCTATAATGTAAAGTTTGCACTCACTTATATACTATAAAATATTTTTATAACTAGTCGGATTTCCGACATCCCTTTCACAACAAGACTGTCAATTCATGCGTGATACTATATATTATGGATGATCCAATAGTAAATTGATAACGGGTGGTCTGATAATCCCAAAATATAATTGTTATACTATATTCTAAATGACTATAATATTATATTAAGAAATGAATTTTAAACCGATTTTATAAAGTTTTGTTTCGCTTTAAACCGATATAAGCATGTTGCAGGTCTCTTTGAAATTCACGCAAGCTATCTATAGTTGGACTTATCTATTTTTAATTGTAAAAGATGTAAGTTTATTTGTTATGGTTTTGGGGTTTTGTTTGTTGCATGGTTGGTGGTGCTCGTTTTTAATTGTAAAAAAACAATTGTTAGTCTAGTTAGAGATATTTTGCTAGCGATTTTATTGGATTTATGCATTGTAAATAAATAAAGTTATGTTAGAATTAAAAATCCCTTCTTAATATTTATTAATAATAATATTAATAAATTTAATATTATCAGTATTATTTTTAATAATGTTATTACTAATATTATTATGGTTATTTTAACAATATTAGTATTATTATTATTATTAATATTATTCACATATATATAAATAATATCTATGAATCTATATCCGTGAATAATATTAAAAATATTAGTAACATTATTATTATTATTAGTTTATTAATAATAATATTAATAAATATTGATATTATTATTTTTGTTAATATTGTTATAAAAATATAATAAAAAATAGTGTTGTTTATTTAATGACTAAAACTAGTTTTAATTATATTTCATTATAAAGATATAAATTTTTATATTTATTTTAAAACTAAAGAAATGTCAGTATCATTTATTATAACATTGTGTAAGGGAAATCCAATTTCACTTAAAACTTATATAACCTTATCTATCATAAATAATAAAACTAATAATCTTAGTATAGCAAGTAGACACCGTGGTTATAAAAACATGACTTCTCAAATATTTCTAGAAGAGAAAAGAAATGAATTTTTGTAGGTTAAAATTAACTTATATAAGTTTTAGATTATTTTATTCTTCTAAAATCATTTATAAAATATTTCTCGAAAACATATCTCATCAGTGCGTGGGAATACTCTGTTCTTCGTTAAAATCCAAATTGGTATTATTACTACAAATATTTTGTATATAGATTTTTTTTTTTTTTGTATGATTCTATCCTTCTCTGCCACCATAGTGTTATCTGAAATTAATTGGGAAGAGAAGAAATTCATGTGGATTTTAAGTCTAATTCAACCCTATAAAATTGGCTCATGAGGTGAGGTTTGCACCCACTTATATACAATGAAATATTCTCATCTCTAGTCAATGTGAGATCTCCAACATGCACGTCTGGATTTGATTGAGATGAATATGAGAGGAATTGAAACCGCGCGAAGTTGGTAAACTACATACTTGCCTGCAACGTGTTAAACTTTGTCGAAGAAGGAAAAACCAAGTTTTTGTGAATGTCTGAAAAGTGTTAAGGTACCACAAAGCTAGTGATAAACCAAATAGTTATCTCGGGTAAGGAATCTTTGTCTCAAACGACAATCCCTCTCGAATAGTGATAAACCAAATAGTTAGCTTCGTTAAGGAAGTTTTGTCTCAAATGACAATCCCTCTCGAATAGTGATAAACCAAATAATTAGCTCGGGTAAGGAAGTTTTATCTCAAACGACAATCCCTCCCTACAACTTACCTAAAAAAAGGTTTTTAACCACTCCTACATGGTCTGATTATCAAACAAGAAAAACACAAGGTAAAGCAAGCAATCAAAATTCATAGTTATGAAAAAAAAAACACAAATCAAAAATGGTGGTTGGCAAACCATTGATGATCAAAACTGTCACTTCCAACCTCGAGACACCAAATGATCACATTTAGGCTCTTGTGGAAGGTTCTCCCTTGAGTCTGGGGTGAAAGTGTATTGGTCGAAGCCGAACGAGCCACGTCACTCAGCATCGAGTAACTGACATACCAGATGAATTAGTTATATCAAATAGAAAATAAAGAGATACACGATAAATCAAGTAATATCTTGTAAATTCGGTAACCATGCCATAAATCAGATAATATTGTTTTATTAAAAATACGTATTAGATACGATCCATAAATGAAATAAACCACTATAAATAAGCATTGATACACAAGAGTAAGGTACGCTTTCACTACAAGAAAATCATGAAATAGAAACTAATTTCTAGAAACCAAAATAATTAGTTGCAATAGTAACTAAATTAGAGACAATTTTAGAAACTAAAAAGAAATTTGGTTTCTAAATTATTTTCTATTATTTTCTATTATTGTTAAATAGTTTATAAATTGGTATCTAATTAGCAACCAAGGTTTTAGAGACTAAATTTAGAAACTAAATAATTGGTATCTAAAACCTTAGTTGCTAATTAGATACCTATTTAGAAACTATTTAACAATAATAGAAAATAATAGAAACTACTTTATAAACCAAATTTTTTTTTAGTTTCTAAAATGGTTTCTATTTTAGTTCCTATTGTAACTAATTATTTTGGTCTCTAAAAATTGGTTTCTATTTCATGATTTTCTTGTAGTGTTTTATCAAATACATCATATATACTCTTATCATAGTACTTACTTGATCATTGGAGAACCTTTGCAGGTTAACTCCTAACCGAACACTAAGGAGCTAAGAAGAGGAAGTGTTAAAATATGAGGGAGTGAGGCACTGAAGTACATGAACACAAAGAAAGAGGACCGACACCAACAATAATAGTTACCGTCAATCTCAAATACTATTTAAACTCACTTTGTCTATACAAGTATAAATAAAAAATTTGTTTAATTAATTGCTTGTAAGTGAACATGTAGACTCTTTTATGTTTAAAAAAACGTGTTTGTTGCAATACAATACAGATTTATTAACATAATGAGCTATGGGACCAATATATCAATATCTTTTAGTCTTCATGACTAGTTTGGCTATGAGACTAATTAACAACCGGCCAAGGAGGAAATTAATAGAGTTGATTAGGTTTTGTTTTATTGGTTTGTTTTCTTCTCTTCATATTATTCATATTTTTTTCTCTTTTAAAAAATTATAAAAAATTTCATATTGTCTGAACATAAGAATTTATTCAAAAGTTATTTTGAAGCATGATTTTCTTTGTGATGACTTTCTGTTTTTAGAAGGTGAGCATTTAAAACAAGGTAGATAAGTTGAATAATTCCATATTTGAGTGTTATGTTGTTCATCAAATAAATAATTTTCTTTAATTTATTTAATTGCATTATTGTATATATATTTCGTGTGAGGAACGGATTAAGACATTGTTTATTTTAATATATATATATATATATATATATATATATATATATTATTCTTTGTTACCCATTTAAGCCTATCAGATAATATTTTATTTTAAAACGTGTTTCCCTCATGAAAAAACAAAATTGTTTCTCATACCTTAGGAAATAGAAACCCATTGGTGAATTCAAATACTAAAAATACCAAAAATAAAGGAAAAATGTTGAATATATCAAAGTGGTCAACATTATAATAGCTAATAAATAAATAAATATAAAAATATTAATGTTTAAAGTAGTTAAAATTATATGTGTATATGTAAAAGCGTTTTTTTTAAACAAATAGACTCCTTGGACGCATTATTTTTCTTTCTTTCTTATCTTTTTTTTCTCTTTCTAAATTTTCTTTTTCTTAATTTCTTTTCCAATCTTCATCTATTTTATAATCTTATTGGATCACGTTGTAGCTGGCAAGTTAAGGAACATTTCTACCTAATTAGATTTTCAAACAAAATAAATTTATTTTTGCTCATTTGTTTTCAGTGTTTTAATTAGAATTAGGTAATACTTGCATCAAAATTTTCTGAAATATTATGAGAGATGAAGATCAAATTTGTTTATAGGGTTTTAATGTTCATTAAGATAAAAGTACTTGTCTATCTGTTGATAATAATAAAAAGTACTTATCTGATAAGTCTTTGAATGATACATTTTGGTGAGA